>NW_021834489.1:35000-89723 GCF_006345805.1 Octopus sinensis
CGACCTTGCGCGAGGTATGCCACGCTTACAATAAATTCTCTCATATGAGTTGACTATGTTTTGAATAAATCGCTTTAGAAAGATGCTGACAACCTTCAGCTGCTCTGGGAATGTTGATTTATTCAGAATTGTTGCATCAAAGATGGGCAGAAACATTTAAGTAACAAATATATAATCTAAAATAACATTTTAACCATAGTTGCCGATGTAGTGAGGTGTGTTTTTATCATAGATTATTTTCTTTATCTACCTTGCTTGGTGCATAACAAACGATTTAATGTTTCTGTTAGCTATCTCTCATCATTTTCGAATTTTATAGAGCCATGACAGACTGCGTTTCAATCTAAGACCTTTCTTATGACTGGTGACGGCTGGATATTCTTTTCTTAACCATTGTTAATTATTATTTCAGTGAGAACAATCAAAAAGCTGTGTCAGTATCCATAATGATGAATATCTAAGATGGAAGACGGGTGACAAAGAAAAATATTCTTTCACATAGGCGCAGGTATGGTTGAGTGGTTAAGAAAGACGCGGGAGGTAAACAGTAACAGTACGGTATCGTAAAATATATTTGCCAACTGAATGTGGCGGTCCCATAGAGGACGATGTTACTGTTTTTTTAGCCCTAGGAAGACATCTCCTCCAGCTGGCTAACGACACACAGTCTATGTCCGATGAGTATGCCGATTAGTATCGCTCCCATCTCGAGCCTTACATGATACACGCAGAGCCAGGTTTCTGGCTAGTTACTCGTAATCAGTGTGTGATAATCACCAGCTAACGATGAAAACTCATTCTACTCGCAAATTGCTATATGCTTTTTCAAGCGACAAACTGTCGTTAATCCCTCAAAAAGGAGAAATATTAAATTTCTGAGCGAGAGGTAAACAGTAACAGTACGGAATCGTAAAATAGATTTGCCAACTAAATGTGGCGGTCCCATACACACACACATATATGTATGTATAAATTCAACAATATAAAGGAATGACCCTGGTAGGCCATTCGTCTCACTAGAAAGAGCAGCCATACTCAAACCGCTAAATACTACTTTAGCGGTTTGAGTATGGCTGCTCTTTCTAGTGAGACGAATGGCCTACCAGGGTCATTCCTTTATATTGTTGAATTTATATATATATAGTCTACGACTATTTTCTCTTTCTCACTGGACCGCTGGTGGCGAAAAAATTGCTATTGAATTTTTTGCTACCCTTATATTGATTAATAAATATATGTATGTATATATATTTACTCTTTTACTCTTTTACTTGTTTCAGTCATTTGACTGCGGCCATGCTGGAGCACCGCCTTTAGTCGAGCAAATCGACCCCGGGACTTATTCTTTGTAAGCCCAGTACTTATTCTATCGGTCTCTTTTGCCGAACCGCTAAGTAACGGGGACGTAAACACACCAGCATCGGTTGTCAAGCAATGATAGGGGGACAAATACAGACACACAAACACACACACATACATATATATATATATATACATATATACGACAGGCTTCTTTCAGTTTCCGTCTACCAAATCCACTCACAAGGCATTGGTCGGCCCGGGGCTATAGCAGAAGACACTTGCCCAAGATTCCACGCAGTGGGACTGAACCCGGAACCATGTGGTTGGTTAGCAAGCTACTTACCACACAGCCACTCCATATATATATATATGTATGTATATATAAATATATATGTATGGATATATATATATGGGAAGATATTTCTGAAGACATTCTCTCACAGTTGGCAATAATGTGGCTGATGCCTTCAGTATTGTTCCTGCACAACCTACATTTGTTATCTGTCAACGTTTCCTGCCTTTTATACTGTAAGTACTTGGTTGGGACCTCGTGTTCTTGAATTGAATGGGTATAGCCTTTGAAGTGAGATTTCATAAACGTTTCGGTATTCCACGCCGAGCTTTTGAATATGATCAGTTCCTTCTATGGTTTGTGTTTTGCGAACTAAGTACTCAAGTACTATCTTCTTAGTGAACTGGTCTACCTTCTTTATTTTGTTCTTATAAA
Organism: Octopus sinensis; assembly: GCF_006345805.1. Taxonomy (NCBI): domain Eukaryota; kingdom Metazoa; phylum Mollusca; class Cephalopoda; order Octopoda; family Octopodidae; genus Octopus; species Octopus sinensis. Next base: position 37,030 of record NW_021834489.1, read on the forward strand.
TAGATTTTAGCAATGATCATTAGGGAAAGGTCTGTATCAGCTCTTATTTCATACCCCTGCTAAAGTTCATTAGTTATCCTAAGCCTAATTATGCTTTTGATTTCTTGGTCTCAAACTTGGGTAAAATAGTTACTGGTCTCTTTCCTCTGCTGTAGATGTTGTTTCTGTGTCACACTGGTTTAAAAGGCATCAATACAAGTTTGAGACCACGACCTCTACCCTTACCCAGAAAGTACAGCATGTCTACGTCTCCCTTTCTTTCTGTTTTAGTTTCCTGTAACACCGAGCAGTTTGCGAGTTCAAAACGTACATATTTTCGGAGAATTTGTTTTGAAACGTTATTTAACTTATCTCGTTATGTGTGTACGGTTACAAGCACTGTGGTTATAAAAACGTGTTAAGATGTATTTATCTTTATATGAATACGCTGCAATATATATGATGCGTAAAACATTTATGTAGAAACATATGTACGTAATCATAACGCACTCTGTAGCTCAACGCTTCCAATATTTGGTTACATTGCATTCATATGACCAGTAATTACATCCAGGTATAGGTCTGACCAGAAAGGTTGCCATTATGTATGTATGTATGTATGTATGTATGTATGTATGTATGTATGTATGTATGTATGTATGTATGTATGTACGTATGTATGTATGTATGTATGTATGTATGTATGTATGTGTATGTATGTATGTATGTCAGGTCACTTTCGAGTGCTACTGGTAACATGTAATCCAGTACAACCTGTTGCATGGTCGGGTTCTCGGCGACTAAACCGGCAACCCCACCAAGCTTGCTTGGTGAGGAGGGTGTTTATTGGACACCCTGCGGGATGAAAAACAAAACCCGTCAAAGGGCGGAGGAACTCTTGAGAGTCAACGGCCATCCAATAAATGTCTTAAGGCTGTATCATGCGCGGGGACATAGAAATAATCGGACTCAATACCCGATCGCGCGGTTAAACCATAGGGAGTAAAGGACTCCCAGCCTTTGTTAGGGCATCATTCTAGGAGAAGGTAACTCTGGTAACTGGGATAACTCCGACTTAAAACCTGCGGCTCAGTGGTTACCGATGATGTTGACTTGTTCTTCTATTCGGATTATGGCTGCTGTTGCTTAGTGAGTGGGATTGAATCAGTGCACAGCCTTTCCTCACTTTAAGATCAAAGAGGAAAAGGATCCCATCAACTTTAAACGGAGTCTGGACAGATTCCTTCAAGGAATACCAGATAAGCCACCCATAATTGGATACAACTCACCCAACAAGAACTCACTACTTGAATGGACCATAAACAAAACTTGACTTAAGCAGGATTCGAATAATTCTATCAGGTGGTGCTATTAAGTTAGACATGGCCTGGACCAATCTTTGATCGAAACATATCTAAGTTTTATCTAAGTTTATATATATATATATATATTATATATATATATATATATATATTATATATATATATATATATATATATATATTATATATTACACATATACATATATATACACACATATATATATAATATATATATATATATATATATACACACACATATATATATATATATATATATATTATATATATATATATATATATAAAAGGCGGCGAGCTGGCAGAATCGTTAGCACGCCGGGCGAAATGCGTAGCCGTATTTCGTCTGCCGTAACGTTCTGAGTTCAAATTCCGCCGAGGTCGACTTTGCCTTTCATCCTTTCGGGGTCGATAAATTAAGTACCAGTTACGCACCGGGGTCGATGTAATCGACTTAATCCGTTTGTCTGTCCTTGTTTATCCCCTCTGTGTTTAGCCCCTTGTGGATAGTAAAGAAATATATATATATATATATATATATATATATATATATATATACATGTCGCCCTGAAGATGGAAGATACAAGAATTTTTCTTAATCATGACAATTGTTTTGACACAAATCGATCTACGTACTTTAGTACTTTAAGATTGGTACTTATTCTGCCTGTCCCTTTTCCGAAACCTCTAGCTTTTGGTGACATTAACTAACCAACACCAGTCGTCAAAAGGCAGAAAAAAGTACATGTACACACTTTATATATATATATATATATATATGTATCAGCAGTTTATATTTGCTGCTGAGTAGTTGGCGCGGTTACGCTGGATTTCGAAAAATTAGGATATATATACTCGGGGCTTCAGTGGTATCGCCTGGTGTGTATATGTTCGCCCTCTCTTTTGGGACTTTGCTGATGAAACAAACCAATCGTAAACGGATTCAATTTAATTTAATTAAGTTCGATTGCGTAAAAATTGTTGAAATCTTGCAGGGTACAAAGTTGAAAAGGATAAACGTTTTTATTTCTCCTTTAGCTTTCAGAATTACTACTATTTTTGCGGTTTGAGTTTTGGCTGCTCTTTTCAAGTGAGTCGAATGACCTGTAAGGGTCTTTCCTTAATATTTTGTTGTATATATATATATATATATATATGTGTGTGTTTAAATATACACTGCATGTTATGAGAATATATATATTATATATATATATATATATAATCTATATATATATATATATAATATATAGAAGGAGCTTCTGACAGGACTTGTTTCATTCAAAGAAATCATCAGGAAGCTTCCTGATGATTTCTTTTGAATGAAACAGTTCTAGTCCTGTAGAAGCTCCTTCTATATAATAAATTAATTTACTCTGCTATGTATTGAGTACCTTATTTACTGTGGTTAACCCCGACTCAACCCGGGACCTACATATATATATATATATATTATCTCATAAAATGCAGTGTATATTTAAACACATAAGGAATCTACTCATGGGATTCTACACGCTAGAAAGAACAGATAGGTACTATAACCACAAAATTAGGGAAACTAGATGGTAAAAGTTTTTATTTTTTCATTTCGTTCCTGTCGAATTTTATCCCTAATATGCCCGTGGGCATATGGCGTAGTGGTTAAGAGCGCGGGCTACTAACCCCAAGATTTCGAGTTCGATTCCAAAGCAGTGATCTGAACAACAATATTAATAATGATAATGATAATAATAATAATAATAATAAAATAATAATAAGAAGAAGAAGAAGAATAACATCGAAAAATACCTTAGGAATGAGAACTCAGGTTCAAAATTTCCCCAAGATATCTGAAGAAGGCTGGAGGGTATATCAGCCAAAACGTTGTGTTAACAACAAACAAGATGAGGACAAATATCCGTTGAATATAAATAATGTAAATAATGTACATAAAGTAAATAATGCATCATCTAGTATGTTCTTTATTTCTGAGGCGACAGAATATGATTTGAGCGGCATTTGGCTGTTATCTCTAGTAGGTTTGCGACGTTGGTTGGTGTGGTTACTAGTTGTGATTGTTGTAGTTGTTGTTCTTATACCGCATACGGTACTGCTGTTGTTATTGGGAGTGGTGATGGTGATGATGATGATAGTGTTAGTGGAAGCAAAAAAACGTGTCTATTCAAATCACGTAACATTATTGCCTTAAACTTTTCGACGATTTATTTTTTGAAAAGAATTTGATTTATATAATTTTTTACACTAATTTAATTAGCATAAAATATTCAAAACTTCGATTTTTTTTTCTTCTAATTGATGCAATTTGTTCCAATACGAAAAAAAAAAACATTCCCCCAAAACCTGAATGTAAAGACATAAAAAAAATTTACCATACATTAAAGTTTTGAAATGTTTTGCAGAAAGTGGCTAACAATAAAAAGATGAAAAATAATAAAATCATAAATAAGAAACAAATTTTATAAAACCACGTAAAATACCTTACACTCTGCTTGCCAACAGTGGATGGAAGCACTCCGTCGGTTACGACGACGAGGGTTTCGGTTGATCCGAATCAACGGAACAGCCTGCTCGTGAAATTAACGTGTAAGTGGCTGAGCACTCCACAGACACGTGTACCCTCAACGTAGTTCTCGGGGATATTCAGCGTGACACAGAGAGTGACAAGGCCGGCCCTTTGAAATACAGGTACAACAGAAACAGGAAGTAAGAGTGAGAGAAAGTTGTGGTGAAAGAGTACAGCAGGGATCACTACCATCCCCTGCCGGAGCCTCGTGGAGCTTTAGGTGTTTTCGCTCAATAAACACTCACAACGCCCGGTCTGGGAATCGAAACTGCGATCCTACGACCGCGAGTCCGCTGCCCTAACCACTGGGCCATTGCGCCTCCATACTTGCCAACAGTAAAACTCGTGAATCGACACAAAAATTAAATCAACCACGTTATTATTCGTCTTCTACAAAAACTGAACTCGGATTACGATATTTAAAGAACTGTGCTAAATCATATTCACCGTCATCCAGTTTCCGTCCCACCTTGCCACCCTCTTATGGTTATCCACAGCCACGCTTTGCCCATTTTGTCCCTCGTTACATTAACTTTATTTCAATCCCATGACAGATTTATTGATATGCAAATATTTGAGGGAGACATATTTATTTTATTTTTTTTTTTTTGCATTATTGATTATTAGCAACAGAAAAAAATTAATTGTGTGCTTGTGTGTGTTTCTGAGTGAGTGTCTGTATGTGTGTGTCTGTGTGCTTTTGGGTTTGTGTGTCAATGCGTGACATTAAAATACACTGAACTTAAATCTGTATTTTGAAACGAGACTTAATGGAAGATAAAATTGCGGATAAAAAGGGTATTAAAGGGAGGAATGTAGGAAAATATAAATATTAAAAGAAAAACATCTTCCTGTTTTTATTTTTATTAAAGAAAAATATATCATATTCTAAAAGACATTTCTGAAAATAACAACCAGGTATTTCATATGAAACTTTTCTTAATTTTAAAATTTTACGTTTGTTGTTGGTCGGATTATGTTAGGTAAATGTAAGCATACGGATGACATGTTATAGAAAAGACGGATCTTTTCGGTTTGAACGGCAGTTTTTAAAAATAATTTCCACGTAACTAAACACTTTTAAACTTCGTATACTGGTAGAACGTTTTTATAAAACATCTTTTTCTCTTGGCTTTATTGAGAAAATTCTATGGTTTGTAAGATATTTGTTGTTGTTTTTTCTTCAATTTCTGCAATTTCAACCAATCAATGACGTCTATTTGAGATGAAAACATTCTGTGTCGTATGAATATGTCCCTCGACATATCCGAAAAGATCCGAAGAGACAAGCAGAACACAAGTACACACTTAAACGTACACGCACACACACACGTGTGTGTGTGTTTGTATGTGTGTGTGGCACTCTGTCGATTACGACGACAAGAGTTCTAAATGATCTGACTGATGGAACAGCCTGTTCTTGAAGTTAACGTGCAAGTGGTTGAGTGCTCCACAGACCCGCATACCCTTAACGTAGTTCTGAGAGAGATTCAGCATGACACAGAATGGGACAAGGCTGACCTCTTTGAAATACAGGTAATACTTATCTTATCCAGCTGATGTACTAGGACCGCACCATCAGGAATCGAACTCACGACCGTAAGGCCATGAGCTGACTGCACTTACCACTAAGCCACGCACACTCACCAATATGTAGATACACATATACATACGTATACACACACACACACATACACACACACACGCGCATATTTATTTATGTACGAGGGTTGTCCCAAAGGAAAACCAAATGCGGGTATAGCATTTTATTAACTGACATATATCGTTCGAATTAGGCAAGTTGATAGAATAAAGATGTGTCTTTTCCTTTTCATGGGCAGCTCGATTACTCTTTTCTCTCTTTTACTCTTTCACTTGTTTCAGTCATTTGACTGCGGCTATACTGGAGCACCGCCTTTAGTCGAGCAAATCTACCCCAGGACTTATTCTTTGTAAGCCCAGTACTTATTCTATCGGTCTATTTTGCCGAACCGCTAAGTGACGGGGACGTAAACACACCAGCATCGGTTGTCAAGCAATGCTAGGGGGACAAACACAGACACACATACACACACACACACACACACACACACACACACACACTATATATATATATATATATATATATATATATACATATATACGACAGGCTTCTTTCAGTTTCCGTCTACCAAATCCACTCACAAGGCATTGGTCGGCCCGGGGCTATAGTAGAAGACACTTGCCCAAGATGCCACGCAGTGGAACTGAACCCGGAACCATGTGGTTGGTTAGCAAGCTACTAACCACACAGCCACTCCTGCGCCTATATTTTCTTTAACTAAACACTAAACACTTTGAAACTTCGTATCTTGGTAGAATGTGTCATATAGAACATCTTCTACTCTTAGCGTTGTTGAGAAAAGTTTCTATTTACGAAGTTATTTCGTGTTAAAGCTGTCGTATTTCAGTAATTTCAACCAATCAATGACGTGTATTCAGCTGAATAAAATTACTGCTGTTGTTTGTTAACAACAACACCCGGCGGTGATAAGCATTACCGTTAAGTTTAAAGCTAACTAATAGCTTTCGAATGCGACAGCATTTTATAAACAAACTTTGGAAGCGTCGGATGGGTTTAATATTTTACAGATAAGAAAGACAATTTCGAACGTGGTAAATACACAGTCACGCACACACACGCACGAACATATGCACACACGGAGAAAGAAAGAAAGAAAGAAAGAGAGAGAGAGAGAGAGAGAGAGAGAGAGAGAGAGAGAGAGAGAGAGAGAGAGAGAGAGAGAGAGAGAGAGAGGAAGACAGGCAGAGACAGAGAGATGTCTTTGCAACTACGTTCATTTCTTGAACTCTGTGTCCCGAACACTGCAAAACCTGATGGTAGCGATGACGGATGGGAAAGAATCAAATTGCACAGCGTCCATAATGAATACGAATGAATAAATATTTCTAAGAATATGATATAATGCAATAAACGTACGAATCACTTAAAACCTTATTCAATTACAAATCTCTCAGCGGTAAAACCCAATCTTGCTAGAAGTCACAGCATTTCCCAATATCCTTTTAGCATTTAGCTTCAATTAGAATCTATTGTGCAATGAAAATCACCAACAGAAACTGGTGATTTGATTAGAAGAAATTAGATGATTTCATTGGATGACTGAAACACGTGATCTCTATACTCTTGTTATTAAATATACTGATGTTCAGAAACTTAGATTTCTCTCTGTAACGAAGTTATAGATGCCGAATATTTGTACATGCAATAAATTCTAATACATGACCCACGCTTGTCTGCTGCTATCGTTTTTATTTCATTATTGACATTTGTAGAATTCTATATTCTTTTTTTTTCCGATAAAGAAAATAATTTAAATCAACAAATCGACAAAGAAAAAAAAATATTTTAGTTACTTCAATCATTGAATTGCAATCATGCTCGGACATTACCTTACTTTAGTAGATCATATCGACTGCAGTACTGAGATTTACGAGCCTGTAACTTATATTCTCTGTTTTTCCTAAGTTAGGGGGCATAAAGACAGTCAACGTTTATTCAATTTATTCCTGAGGTGTCTACGTAAAGACAGAGACAATCAAACACACACACACATAGACAGATAGACATACATACAAACACATACAAACGCCCGCACACGAGCATACAGTCACACTCAGATGTATATAATATACGACATACTTCCGCACATTTTCATAAACAAAAATCTTTAAATTAGTTTAACAGGCAATATGCCATAAAGATCTATTTATGCTAACCGAAAAACAAATTCCAAAACAACATTAGCATAACATAGGCGTAGGAGTGTCTGTGTGGTAAGTAGCTTGCTAACCAACCACATGGTTCCGGGTTCAGTCCCACTGCGTGGCATCTTGGGCAAGTGTCTTCTACTATAGCCCCGGGACGACCAAAGCCTTGTGAGTGGATTCGGTAGACGGAAACTGAAAGAAGCCTGTCGTATATATGTATATATATATATATGTATGCGTGTGTGTTTGTGTGTCTGTGTTTGTCCCCCTAGCATTGCTTGACAACCGATGCTGGTGTGTTTGCGTCCCCGTCACTTAGCGATTCGGCAAAAGAGACCGATAGAATAAGTACTGGGCTTACAAAGAATAAGTCCCGGGGTCGAGTTGCTCGACTAAAGGCGGTGCTCCAGCATGGCCGCAGTCGAATGACTGAAACAAGTAAAAGAGTAAAAAGAGTAAAGAGTAACGTTAGCATAACAAACTCAAGTATGAAATACTCATACGTAAGCATAGGAAGGCAGATGTTCAATACTTATAAGATAAAGAAAGAAAACCTGGCTACAACACACGCGTTCACAGACACACAAACGGTTACAATGAAATTTAAAAAATAAACTGACACAAGCAACATTCCAAATATATTAACAAAATCCACTTAACTATGAGATATCAGAAACTCCTTTCTAAATAAAGCCCTTGATTGGATTTACTGTTAAATTTACTTAGGAGGAAAAAAAAAACGTTATTGAAATTTACTCATCTTGAACAAAACAACAATATTTACGCATAGAATGCCATAAATACAAGAGAAGAACTTAACACGAAACCCTTCGTTAGAATGACAAGATAAATTCAGAAAGAAAAATTAAAAACAGTCTCGGATCTTTTCGGTTTGAACGGCAGTTTTTAACATAATTTTTAGGTAACTAAAAAAATTTTAAACTTCGTATACTGGTAGTAGAATGTTGTTTATAAACACATCTTTTCTCTTGGCTTTATTGAGAAAATTCTATAGTTTGTAAGATATTTGTTGTTTTTTTTCTTCAATTCTGCAATTTCAATCAATCAATGACGTCCATTGAGGTAAAAAACATTCTGTGCCTTATGAATATGTCCCTCGTTTAAGAAACAGATTGGGTTTATTTACATTTGTGAAGAAAAAAGATACCCTCCCCCCACCCCTAACCCTAACCAACCCTAACCCTAAAACAGATTGAAATGCAATAGATCGATATTAGGGTCATAATTATGGGTGACAATTTCATATGACACCGTTAGAAATAAAACTGCCGTTCAAACCGAAAATATCCACAGTCTCCTTCATCAACGAAAAAGCGAAGAATGTATACCAGGTGACAATAAATAAATGAATGATCAGACAGAAAAATAATAGCAAATACTAATCATAAGCTAATGAAGAGACCCATGCAGGAGACCATACTCACACCATCGTAAATATACCACGGAACTTGTATTGGGCTGTCCGGAAAGTTCGTGCCGATTTATAGTAGCTTGCCTTTCGACTTATTTTAGAACATGGTTGAGTCCATAAAATAGGATTTGGCTACACCTCCATTTAGAGCAAACTTTAAGCTATCTTTTCGTGGAAGAAGGTTTATGTTCCTATAACCTGTATTAATTCTGTAACCCTTTGAAATGGAAGATAAGAAAGTTCATTTTCGACACTTGATGCTTTGGGAACCAGACAACAATTCCTGCAGCTCGGCTGGGACGTGTTACTCCACCCTCCATATTCCCCCAGATATTACTCCTTCGGATTTCCACTTATTCAGGTCTCTGCAGAATAGTCCTAATGGGAAAAATTTCAATTCCTGGATGACGTAAAAAGATTCCTTGATGAATTCTTTGCCATGAAACCACCTCAATTCTGGGAAGGAGTATTTTCAAGTTAAAGGAAAGATAGAGACGCATTGTGCAACAAAATGGTTCATATTTGGTTAATTAAAAATGTAATTGCAAGTATTTATTGACCTTTTACTTTCCTTTAAAAATCGGCACGAACTTTCCGGACAACCCAATAACAGTTCTCGCCTAAAGGTTGAAATGGCGTGAAACCAGATTTGCCAGATAAACATTTCGTTTCAATGAACTCTATACTTTACAACATACATTAATCCCTATCTTCTCATTTATTCGAAACAATCCAACGTTCGTATACACACTCACCCACGCACACACACACACACACACACACACACACACACACACACACACACACACACACACACACACTCACACGCTCTCCCTCACACACGCACACACTTAATCTTTTCTATATTACTTGCTTCAGTCATTAGAATGCGGTCATGCTGGAACACCATATTGAATTATCCAGTTAAAGAAACCTACACCAGTATTCTTTCTACAATGTGGTATTTATTCTATTGACCTCGTTTTCTTGAATCGTTAAGTCATATGGACGTAAACACACCACCAATTATCAAGCATTGGTGGAGGACAAACACAAATTCACACACACACACACATACACACACGTATATGTGTTTAATTTTATTTGTTAGGGAATAAAAATCCCGGCATAACAGGGGTTCAAATTATTCTCATCCCACCATATAAAAGAATTTTAATTTAAATACTTACTACTTATAACTTGGTTACACATGTTTCTTGGGGTACACTACCCGGTTCCTTAACCACGCCGTGTTTTGCTGGAACCATTCTTATAATATAATCCCAATCATCAGGCCTCTATATCACTTTCTCATAGTTTGATACTATAAACTATATTTTAATTTTTTAATTAAAATGTGTAAAATGCTCACCGGACCCTACTGTACAAGCCATAATTTAATTCAAATATACATATTATATATATATATATATATATATATATATATATATATATATATTATATATATATATAGACACACGCATATATATATATTATAATAATATTAGGGAGTAAATCCAAACTTACAGGGAAAAATTAGATTTAGGATTAAATCTAATTTTATAGTAAAATATATATATATTATATATATATATATATATACATATATATATATACATGTTACATACACACATGAATGAGTATACATACATATATATATATATATATATATATACATACACACACATATATATGTATGTATATGCAAACACACACATGCACACACACACATGCACACACACACACATGCACACACACACATGCACACACACACACATGCACACACACATATACATATCTATGGCGGGTTCCTTTCAGTTTCCGTTCACAAAATTCACTGGCAAGTCTTTGGTCAGCCGAACCCTTAGTAGACGTTACCTGGCCAAGATACCACGCACTGGGACTAAACTAGGCACCTTGTGGTTAGGAAGCAAGTTTCTGACTACACAGACACACACAGAAACACATACATTTATGTTCCAGTGTATGTACAATCATTAGTTTAATATGGATTTTAGATTTTCCGTCTACAAAATTGACTGGTAAGCCTCTGGTCAGCCCATGGCCACAATAGAAGACACTTGGCCAAGATACCACGTTCTGGGACTATGTGGTTAAGAAACAAAATTTCTGACTACACAGACACACACAGAAACACATATACATTTGAGTACCATCGTATGTACGATCATTATTCTAAAGCGGATTCTAGAGTTGAAGTAATTTTAGACATGAATGGAAGATCTAAACTTTGTGGAATAGCTCTGGCAATGAGTCAGCTGTAACAACGCCATGTTATGTTTTCAGACTTGACAGCTGGTTCATGTCTCAAAGCTTGCTAATCGATTCCCAAAACATAGCAAGGATGTTTAACATTAGAACATTAGACAGGACGCTCTCTGAAAATTTTATATGAACACAGCCAAGTTTAATATCGTTATTTAATAGAAATTGTACATGTTTTGTCTATTGTTTTAACAGAAATTTCATTGTGAAGTCGTGATGTAATTCGGGGTAATTTTATCAATAGACATATACACATGGCTGTTGTTCATTTTAGTTTTATTGTTAACTAATTATATAATCAATTATCTAAGGCGGCAAGTTGGCAGAATCGTTAGCGCGCCGGGCGAAATGCTTAGCGGTATTTCGTCTGCCGTTACGTTCTGAGTTCAAATTCCGCCGAGGTCGACTTTGCCTTTCGTCTTTTCGGGGTCGATAAATTAAGTACCAGTTACGCACTGGGGTCGATGTAATCGACTTAATACCCATGTTTGTCTCCTCTATGTTTAGTCCCTTGTGGGTAATAAAGAAATAGGTATTTCGTCTGCCGCTACGTTCTGAGTTCAAATTCCGCCGAGGTCGACTTTGCCTTTCGTCTTTTCGGGGTCGATAAATTAAGTACCAGTTACATACTGGGGTCGATGTAATCGACTTAATCCGTTTGTCTGTCCTTGTTTGTCCCCTCTGTGTTTAGCCCCTGTGGGCAATAAAGAAATAAGAATAGTTAGTTCGCCAGGCAAAATTCGTAGCGGTATTTTGGACGCCTTTAGGTTCTTAGTTCAAATTCCGCCGAGGTCAACTTTGCCCTTCACCTTTTCGTAGTGGATAAAATAAGTACTAGTTGAATGAAAGGCAAAGTCGACCTCAATGGAATTTGAACTGAGAACGTAAAGACAGACGAAATGCCGCTAAGTATTTTGCCCGGCGTGCTAACGATTCTGCCAGCTCACCGCCTTCAGTGCCGGTGAATATTAATTAACCAGAGAAGGTCTTTAACAGGATTTAAAGGAACAAAAATCAAGACCAATGACTAGTAATCCATCGATTAGGACGACGAGGGTTCCAGCTGATTCGATGAACGGAACTGCCAGCTCGTGAGATTAGCGTGCAAGTGTCTGATCTCTCCGCAGACACGGCGTACCCTTAACGTAGTTCTCAGAGAGATTCAGCATGTCACAGGATGTGACAAGGCCTGTCCTTTGAAATACAAGTACAACTCATTTTTGACAGCTGAGTGGACTGGAGCAATGCGAAATAAAGTGTCTTTTTGACGGACACAACGCGCCGCCGGGAAACGAACTAACGATCTTACTATCGAGAGCTGAATACCCTAATCATTAAGCCACGCGCCTTCACCAAAACCAATAAAGAAGAAGATTATATATCGTAGGATATAAGCACTCGAATAGGCGGCGAGCTGGTAGAAGCGTTAGCCGTATTTCATCTGCCGTTACGTTCTGAGTTCAAATTCCGCCGAGTTCGACTTTGCCTTTCATCCTTTCGGAGTCAATAAATTAAGAACCAGTTATGCACTGGGGTCGATGTAATCGATTTAATCCGTTTGTCTGACCTTGTTTGTCCACTCTGTGTTTAGCTCCTTGTGGGTAGTAAAGAAATAGGTATTTCGTCTGCCGCTACGTTCTGAGTTCAAATTCCGCCGAGTTCGACTTTGCCTTTCATCCTTTCGGGATCGATAAATTAAGTACCAGTTACGCACTGGGGTTGATGTAATCGACTTAATCCGTTTGCCTGTCCTTGTTTGTCCCCTTTGTGTTTAGCCCCTTGTGGGTAGTAAAGAAATAGGTATTTCGTCTGCCGCTACGCTCTGAGTTCAAATTCCGCCGAGTTCGACTTTGCCTTTCATCCTTTCGGGATCGATAAATTAAGTACCAGTTACGCACTGGGGTCGATGGAATCGACTTAATCCGTTTGCCTGTCCTTGTTTGTCCCCTTTGTGTTTAGCTCCTTGTGGGTAGTAAAGAAATAGGTATTTCGTCTGCCGCTACGTCCTGAGTTCAAATTCCGCCGAGTTCGACTTTGCCTTTCATCCTTTCGGGATCGATAAATTAAGTACCAGTTACGCACTGGGGTTGATGTAATCGACTTAATCCCTTTGTCTGTCCTTGTTTGTCCCCTTTGTGTTTAGCCCCTTGTGGGTAGTAAAGAAACATATCGTAGGATATAAGCACTCGAAGAGATAGTGAGAGAGTAGGGGAAAGAGAGAGCGAGAGGGGATAGAGAGGGGAGAGAAAGAGATAGAGAACTAGATTGATAGATAGATAGAGAGAGAGATGTGGGGGTTTGAAAATTAGTAAAGAATGAAGTGTCATATATCATGCATAAGCAGAAGAATTAAAATCAGAAATGCATTGTGGGAAAGGCTAAAATAAGATATAAGAGGGCGAGAGGACGAAAGAGCGAGCGAGTGAGACAGAGAGAGAGAGAGAGAGAGAGGGGTGGAGAGAACGCACTAGAGAGAGAAGTGTGAATGGAGGGGAGATAACAAGAGGCAGAGAAGCAGCGGGAGAGACTAAGAGACAAAGAGAGAAGGGGGGGAGAGAGAAAGACGAGGAAGACGAAAAGGTGAAAAGCTGAAAGGACTTGTGAAGGCGGTCTGAGAAATATATTTATATAAAATATACTCGCAAAGCAACGATCAAGTAGAAGCATAAAATTAAGCCAAGATTATATATGTATTCGTGTGTGTGTGTGTGTGTGTGTATTTAATCGGTGTATAAACACCGCAAAATATATCCTCGGTACTTAAGAATCTATTTATTAACAGACACATCATTAAAACCCAATAAAGTATTGCCATGCTATTCTAAATTATGCATGTATATATATATATATATATATATATGTATATAAATAATATGTATATATATATATATAATATATATATTATAATATATATATATATATATATATATATGAATGTATGTATGTATATGTATGTATTCTATGTCTTTTTATTCTAGAATTAAGTTTAACCGGCCACCTGCTTGGCAACAAAGTTGTCTAGGATGAGATTTTATTTTGTTCATCGATCTTTAAATCTTAAGAAGATCTAACCGATTTTTATAGTGCCAGATACCGAGATCATTTGTAGCGTATGAATTAAGGATCTGCGTTCTCTCCTAAAGATCCCAATTTCAGCCATACTTTGCTCCAGTCGGGTTGGTGTGTAACCTGTTGCTCCAGTAATGATAGGTATGATGCTGAAAGTGAGTCATGGATGCTGAATTTGTAAACTCTTTATCAGAAGTCCATCGACGTCCTCTTTCTCCTCTGCTTTTCTAACCACATTGGTGTCCAGAGGTATACAGAGGTTTCCAAGGGATTGCTGATTTCCACAGCAGAGCATATCTTTTCCTTATGGTCCCACAAAACAATGTCTTGTCAGTTGTGTTTTAACTTGGTGACTGTTTTAATTCTTAAGCTCCAACAATATTCAACATTGTCTGTAGGAGTTTTCTTTTTACTCTTTTACTCTTTTACTTGTTTCAGTCATTTGACTGCGGCCATACTGGAGCACCGCCTTTAGTCGAGCAAATCGACCCCGGGACTTATTCTTTGTAAGCCCAGTACTTATTCTATCGGTGTCTTTTGCCGAACCGCTAAGTGACGGGGACATAAACACACCAGCATCGGTTGTCAAGCAATGCTAGGGGGACAAACACAGACACACCAAACACATACATATATATATATATATATATATATATATATATATATACGACAGGCTTCTTTCAGTTTCCGTCTACCAAATCCACTCACAGGCATTGGTCGGCCGGGACTATAGCAGAAGACACTTGCCCAAGATGCCACGCAGTGGGACTGACCCCGGAACCATGTGGTTGGTTAGCAAACTACTTACCACACAGCCACTCCTGCGCCTTTGTTAACTTTTTCCAGACTTTTCTGGCCTTATGGGAAGATATTCTCTCATACTTAGCAATAAAATGATTGATATTTTTGATCTTGGTTTTACACAACCTGCATATTTTGTCTGTCAATATTTTCTGCCTTTTATGCTGCGTGTATTCGGTAAGGATCTCTTGTTTCTCAAATGCATAGAGGTAGCCTTCGAAGTGGGATGCCATAAACTTACTGGTTCCCCATGCCAAGCTCTTGATGTAATATATTCCCTCCATGTTCTGTTGTGTCTGTGGAGAGTCATTCTCTTTTAGTGCCTTATTATTTAACACACTCACCGATAAAATTTCCACTTATTTCTTATTTTTTATTTTCTAAAATTTTCGTTGGGTTTTGCAACCTTTTGAATAGTCTTGACTCTTGAAAAGGTTGCAAGACGCAACCAAAATTTTAGGAAAATAAAAAAATAAGAAATAAGTGGAAATTTTACCGGTGAGTGTGTTACATTATGAGGCACAAAAAGAAAATGACCCTCCCCAGACACAACAGAATATGTTTCAACACACGAACTCATATAAAGGATACTCTCTTTTACTTGTTTCAGTCATTTGACTGCGGCCATGTGGGAGCACCGCCTTTTAATCGAGCAACGACCCCGGGACTTATTCTTTTGTAAGCCCAGTACTTATTCTATCGGTCTCTTTTGCCGAACCGCTAAGTAAAGGGGACATAAAACACACCAGCATCGGTTGTCAAGCAATGCTAGGGGAACAAACACAGACACACAAACACACACACGCAATATATATATATATATATACATATATACGACAGGCTTCTTCAGTTTCCGTCTACCAAATCCACTCACAAGGCTTTGGTCGGCCCGAGGCTATAGTAGAAGGCAGTTGCCCAAGGTGCCACGCAGTGGGACTGAACCCAGAACCATGTGGATGGTAAGCAAGCTACTTACCACTCCTGTGCCTGGATCTTGCAAACCAAATCCCAAAACGAAATTCCCTCCATGGTTTGGATCTTTCGTGCCAAGTATCCATGCACTACCTTCTCACTGAATTGGGTTCATTTACGTCACCGGACGCCTCTTACTGATGAGGTCCAGTAGACTGGAATCACACGATCTGGCAGTTCCAGCACCATTAACAGATAACTCTCATCTGCTAGGATTTGCTTCCCTGCTTTTATGCACCAAGGATCTTTCAAGGCTAATAATGCAGTATTCTGCGTTCTAACAAGACATCTACATTAAGTTGTATATAACGATTGCCTTTTGGTATATATATATATATATGTGTGTGTGTGTGTGTGTGTGTGTGTGTGTGTATGTGACCTCGTGTGTACCGTTGGCGATTTTTTTTCCTGTCTTCCCTTCTCTGGATCTTTCCTTCTCCTATGTTTCCGACGGAGAGCTCCGCGCTCGAAGCGTTAAACCCTCCTTCTTACCTTCTTACCTGAGCGTCCAATACTATATTGTTCCACGTCCTCGCGTTGTTGTGTTTTTTTTTTGTTTTTGTTTGGATTAACTTTATATATATATATATATATACATATATATATATATATGTATATATATATACATATATTATGTATATATATATGTATATATATAATGTATAATATATATATATATATGTAATATATGTATATATATATGTATGCATATATATATATATATATATATATTATATATATATATATATAATATATATATATATATTGATTAAAATTTAGGGTTACAAGAATATTTATCGAAAAAATTCTTAGCTACCAGTGGTCTAGCGAGAAGGGGAAAATTTAGCCAGTAGACTACACATTATTCAGAGAAGAATACAGTGTACATTCGAACTCATAAGAGATACCCAGAAAATAGGATATCTGACTCACTAGAAAGAGCAGTTAAACTCCAATCCACTAATTGTAATTCCGAAAGTGATTGAAAATTAAAACTTTTACCTTATATCTTAGACCCTGCAAGGTTTCTGCAGACTTAAATACAGATTGAAATAAAATAATTTCAATCTATATCTGGCGCTGCGTCTTCAGTAGGTTGCCAGGACTGAATACATAGATACGGAGCTATAAATAATCTGCCACGTGTCTATACGCTCTAATTTTTCGCGTCTACCGCGCAAATGCGGAATAAATAAATTGCCGATCTTCTCCCAGAATTAGTCAAAAACATTTAATCATTAATTAAAATCTTAGGGTTGCAAGAATATTTATCGAAAAAAATTCTTAGCTACCAGTGGATTAGCGAGAAGAAAAAAAATTTAGATAAATTTTGGGATTTATGGAGGGTCAGAGTTGGGAACAAAAACAGGACAGTGGAAACATACAAGGAAACATAACGAATACAAACAGGGAGAGTTGTTAGACCAGAACGAGGGTAAAATAGCGAAGGCTGGAGAAATATTTTCTTTGAAAGAGAATAGGTAGAAGAGAGAGATAGGATACGTCCAGTCCTTAGAACAGTCTTGAAAGAACAAGAAAGATGGACGATGGTCACGTATGAGCAACGAGAGAGTAAACAGGAGAAAGAGAAGAGAGGGAGACAGATAGAAAACAATGAAAGGGAGAAAAAGAGAATTAGAGAAAGGATGAGGAAGAAAACGATGGGGGAGAAAAACAGTATAGAGTAGGGTTGCATCAGGGGAGAAAAACAGTATAGAGTAGGGTCGCATCAGGGGAGAAAAAGAAGTGAGTAATGTATGATAGGCATAGGGATAAATAGACAGACATTCAATGAATATATATTAATATCAAATAAACGGCATCGGAGCCGGTGACTAAAACAATTCGCAAATGCCAAGAAAATCTCAGAGATTTCGAGAAATTTGTCTGTGTGTGTGCGCGTGTGTGTTCGTGCGCATGAATGTGTGCGTGTCCGTGCACGTACACGTGTTGTGTAAATGTGGATCTGTTCATATGTATACAAGACAAAGTCAGTGGGTGAGAGAGAGAGAGAAGGTGAGAGAGAGAGAGAGAGAGTGTGTGTGTAAAAGACAGAGAGAGAGAGGGAGTGAGACTGTTGATTTGAGAAAGCGAAAGTGACGAAGAGAAATTCATATTTGAAGAACAATAATATCGGCAGCCACAACTATAATTATTTCTTTATTCTTTTACAAGAAATTCTACTACTACTACTACTACGACAACGACGATGTCAACAGCCACCATCACAACCACTTCTACTACAAAGACGAACTACTACTACTATCACCACCACCACTACTACAACTATACTCTTTTCTACACAAGGCCCGAAATTTCTGGGGAGGGGGCCAGTCGATTAGATCGACCTCAGTGCACAACCGGTACTTGATTTATCGACCCCGAAAGGATAAATGGCAAAGTCGACCTCGGCGGAATTTGAACTCAGAACGTAAAGACAGACGAAATACCTACTTATTCACTACCCACAAGGGGCTAAACACAGAGAGGACAAACAAGGACAGACAGACGGATTAAGTCGATTATATCGACCCCAGTGCGTAACTGGTACTTAATTTATCGACCCCGAAAGGATAAAAGGCAAAGTCGACCTCGGCGGAATTTGAACTCACAACGTAACGCAGACGAAATACCGGTAAGCATTTCGCCGGGCGTGCTAACGATTCTGCCACCCACTACAACGATACTACTGGAACAAATATTACTATGACTGCTATGCTGTTGCTACAACAGATACTGCCACAATATTTTTCACCCACTACTACGACTACCTTATGCTACTACTACCACTACCACTACTACTAATCTACTAATACGACGACGACGATGACGACGGCGCCATGCAATTGTAATACTACGAAAGTGGTGATGGCGGTAGGAAAATGCCTGCGATAACAACGAACAGCAACGGCAATGAGAAGACGATTATGACAAATATACCAAACGATAAAATAAAACCACAATACCGGCAGCAAAGACAGGTAACAGTAGCAGAAGATTCAACAAAAAGAATAACATACCAAGTACCAACGACAGCAATATTGCAGGTCGCAGTGATAGGGAGGGCGACAGTATTAAGAAATTATCTACGACTAAAACTTGCAAACCATATTCCTTTGTCTGAGAATTACGGTTTAGGAAGGAATGGATGGAGTTTCATTTGATTAAAGTTCATAATCTAAAGAAGACGTTTCTGTACAGCAAGAAACACAAAAACTCTTCCCTCCACATTTTTCTACTCATTTCTATATTAGTCAATATTTTTTTCGGATCTTTTCGGTTTGAACGGCAGATTTTTCTAGCAGTGTCATATGAAATTGTCACCCATAATTATGACCCTAGTATCGATCTATTGCATTTCAATCTATTTTAGGGTTAGGGTTAGGGTTGGGGGTGGGTGGAAGGGTATTTTTTTTTCTTCACAAATGTAAATAAACCCAATCTGTTTCTTAAACGAGGGACATATTCATACGGCACAGAATGTTTTTTTTACCTCAACAGACGTCATTGATTGGTTGAAATTGCAGAAATTGAAGAAAAAACCCCACAAATATCTTACAAACTATAGAATTTTCTCAATAAAGCCAAGAGGAAACGATGTTTTATAAACACATTCTACCAGTATACGAAGTTTAAAAGTGTTTAGTTACGTGGAAATTATTTTAAAAAACTGCCGGTCAAACCGAAAAGATCCAAACTTGCAAACCGAATTCCTTTGTCTGAGAATTAGGAAGGAATGGATGGAGTTTCATTTGATTAATAATCTAAAGAAGACGTTTCTGTACAGCAACAAGCACAAAAACTCTTCCCTCCACATTTTTCTACTCATTTCTATATTTGTCAATATTGTTTTTCTTTCCTACATATATATGGATGGAAGCACTCCGTCGGTTACGACGACGAGGGTTCCGGTTGATCCGATCAACGGAACAGCCTGCTCGTGAAATTACGTGTAAGTGGCTGAGCACTCCACAGACACGTGTACCCTTAACGCAGTTCTCGGGATATTCAGCGCGTGACACAGAGAGTGACAAGGCCGGCCCTTTGAAATACAGATACAACAGAAACGGAAGTAAGAGTGAGAGAAAGTTGTGGTGAAGAGAGTAGAGCAGGGATCACACCATCCCTGCCGGAGCCTCGTGGAGCTTTTAGGTGTTTTCGCTCAATAAACACTCACAACGCACGTCTGGGAATCGAAACCGCGATCCTACGACCGCGAGTCCGCTGCCCTAACCACTGGGCCATTGCGCTCCCACTCCTACATATACAAACCACATTATCAGTAAATGTTTTATTCTTCTATAAGTTAATTAACAGAACCAAATGAAACATACATACATATATATATATATACATACACAGTTCTATATTTAAGAGATGAGGAATTATGTACATTATTTACATTTGACGGATATTTGTCCTCATCTTGTTTGTTCTTAACACAACGTCTCGGCTGATATACCCTCCAACCTTCTTCAGGTGTCTTGGGGAAATTTCGAACCTGGGTTCTCATTCCTAAAGTATTTTTCGATTTTATTGTTATTATTATTATTATTATTATTATTATTATTATTATTATTATTATTATTATTATTATTATTTATTATTATTATTCAGGTCACTGCTTGGAATCGAACTCGGAATCTTGGGGTTAGTAGCTTGCGCTCTTAACCACTACGCCATATGCTCGTGGTTAGGAGCGCGGCCTACTAACTCCAAGATTCCGAGTTCGATTTCAAGCAGTGACCTGAACAACAACAATAAAATAATAATAATAATAATAATAATAATAATAATAATAATAATAATAATAATAATAACATCGAAAAATACCTTCGGAATGAGAACCGAGGTTCGAAATTTCCCCAAGACACCTGAAGAAGGTTGGAGGGTATATCAGCCGAAACGTTGTGTTAACAACAAACAACATGAAGACAAATATCCGTCGAATGTAGATAATGCAAATAATGTAAATAATATACATACATATTTACATACATATATACGTACGTACGCACACACACACACACATATACACACACACACACACACAACACACACACACACACACCTACACTCACTCACACATATGAACAATTAAAAAAAACCGAAATACACTAAAGGTTTTTATCTACGTTTGATATATAGAAACAAGAAATGTTTTCCATAATTTCAAAATACAATGTATAGCAAAAGCCAGCCAGAGATCTTTTCCTACCGTTTTCAACACTAATTGAGTATTTTCAATGTGATTTCATCAAATTTCATGAAAGGCCTTTACGAAATTTTAGAAGTAATATAAAAAAATAAAACAGGAATATTTACAAGTCATTCCATTAACGTTAATGGAACCATAGTTCTGAATATAAGCCAGTGCAGGCGTGACCGTGTGGTAAGAATTTTACTTCCCAACCATATGTTTCTGAGTTCAATCCCACTACGTAACACTTTGGACAAGTGCCTTCTCCTATAGTCCTGCGCGACCGAAGCCTCGTGAGGGGCCTGCCACGTATATATATATATATATACATACATATATATATATATATAATATATATATATATATACAGAGAGGACAAACAAGGACAGACAAACGGATTAAGTCGATTATATTGACCCCAGTGCGTAACTGGTACTTATTTAATCGACTCTGAAAGGATAAAAAGCAAATTCTACCTCGGCGGAATTTGAACTCAGAACGTAGCGGCAGATAAAATACTGCTAAGCATTTCGCCCAGCTTGGTAACGATTCTGCCAGCTCGCCGCTTAGCACACAATGTTCATTTAATTTCGGTAGATTTTTTTAATACAACGAGCATTTCTTTACTTATTTCCTATTTTTCTTTGAAACACTACTCCGATAAATGGAGAAATTAGTAGAATTTGCATGGTTTGCACTCCTACAAGTAACTATGTTGACCCCAAATAATTTTTCTTGTATATGACTGTCTAATTTGATGACGATGTAGGACATGCCTGGCAAAATATGATGTTCTCAGCAACTTTCACATGTTAATATATATACTAAATTTTCGAAGCGGCACGAAACATTATTCTCCATTTTGAAAACAGGCCCTTGAAGTGAACCTAGGAGTCCTTTAATAAGCAGTTGCCTTTTCCACATTTCTGTCGTTTACATTTCTTAACTTTCACCTCCATAGTTTTTATATGTAGCTTTTCATTATTCACTATCATTTGTAACGATTTTGCTTGGCTTTTTCTTAGAAATGTTTGGTTGCTTTTTAATGGCAGTTTTTCATCTTTTGGTCTCGCAGTAATATAGTTAAGTTTTGATAAATGAAAAGATTTCGACTTACTTTGCGTTATGATCTAAAGTTTTTTCCTCCATTTTTTTTTTGTTCCTGAATGTCAGTTTAATTCGCTCTTTGAATTCCACTTTTGAGTAAATTTAAAGAGTATTTTCTTCTAATAAATATTTCTTTCAGTTCTAGTCTGGCTTCACTTCTTAAATGATTCAACACTACTGTGTGAATTCATTATATGGAATGTTAACTCAATCAAGTTTCAGACGCCACGATGAATTTAGTTGTCCGGAAAGTTTGTGCCGATTTATAATAGCTTAACTTTCGACTTATTTTACAATATGGTTGAGTCCATAAAATAGGATTTGACTACACCTCCATTTAGAGCACAGTTTAAGCTATCTTTTCGTGGAAGACGGTTTATGTTCCTATAACCCGTGTTAATTCTGTAACCCTTTAAAATGGAAGATAAGAAAGTTTATTTTCGGCACTTGATGCTTTGAGAACCAAACAAAAATTGCTGCAGCTCGGCTGGAATGTGTTACCCCAGCCTCCATATTCACCAGATATTGCACCTTCGGATTTCCACTTATTCAGGTCTCTGCAGAATAGTCTTAATGGTAAAAATTTCAATTCTTTGGATGACGTAAAAAGATACCTTGATAGATTTTTGCCATGAAACCACCTCAATTCTGAGAAGAGGGTATTTTCAAGTTAAATGAAAGATGGAGACACATTGTGCAACAAAATGGTTCATATTTGGTTGATTAAAAATGTAATGGCAAGTATTTATTGACTATTTTCTTTCCTTTAAAAATCGGTACGAACTTTCCGGATAACCCAATAGATATTGAGTTGAATCTCTAAACATCTATCAGTTACAGATTTTTGCACAAGGCCGGCAATTTCAGGGGAGAGGTAAGTTTATTCCATCGACCCCAGTATTCAGCTGGTTCTTATTTTATCAACCCCGAAAAGATAAAAGCAAGTCGACCACGAGAGAATTTGAACTCAAAACGCAAAGAGGGATGAAATGCCACAAGGCATTTTTTCTGCCAGATTGCCACCTTTGTAATCAGTTTGTAATGGCGGTGTAGGAGATATTAACGCAAATTAAGGAAAACAATTTGTCATCACTGTATTCTACAATAAATTGGACATGAGAGTAAAAATTATTTATGACATTAATTATTATTTTAGCTAATTAAAATAAAGTTGTTACCAAGAAATCTTTTTCCAGGTTTCTTTCAAATAACGACTGAAACTAATTTCGAATATGTGCGAGAATCGTTTATACAGTTTCAATTGATGTTACCCGAGATCTTGTATGTATGTATGTATGTATGTATGTGTGTGTGTATGTATGTATGTATGTATGCATGCATGTATGTATGTGTGTATGTATGTATGAATGTATGTATGTATGTGTGTCTGTCTGTCTGTCTGTATGTATGTATGTATGCATGTATGTATGTATATCTAATCTCTCTCTCTCTCTCTCTCTATATATATATATATATAACTAGTGTCTATTGAATTTTTCCTCTTTGGCTTTACATATATATATATATATATATTATATATTATATATATATATATATATATATATATATATATATATAACCAAAAAGGAAAAATTCAATTGTCACTAATTGTGACTGGGCTGCTGTGTAGCACACATATTGCTAGAAATAAGAGTTAAACTCTTAGAACTGCAAGGAAGCACATTTTTATATACTGATAGGAGAGATAACCATGTAACCGCTCCATACGCGAAGCTAAGTCATTAGTTTCGCCTGTAAAATTGCAGGCTTGTCAGCAGAGACTATATCATCGCCGAATGGTTTGCTAAATCCAAACTATCAATATATATTTACTATATAAATTTATTGTGGAAGCGCAATGGCTCAGTGGTTAGGGGCGGCGGACTCATGGTCGGAGGATCGCAGTTTCTATTTCCAGACCGGGTGTTGCGTGTGTTTTTTGAGCGAAAGCATCTAAAGCTCCCCGAGCCTCCGGTAGGGGATGGTGGTGACCCCTGTTATACTCTTTTGCCCCAACTTTCTCTCGCTCTTTCGTCCTGTTTCTTGAGTAACCCTGCGAAGGACTGGCGTCCCGTCCAGCTGTGGGGAACACATACGCCACAGAAACCGGGTAACCGGGCCCATGAGCCGGGCCAGTCTTGCAAAGGACGCATAAAAAATATAAATTTATTAGCGAAACGCTAATGGGAAAATTACAAAATAATGTAGGCAGCTATACACAATATAAAACCAAAAAATGAAAAATCGTTACCAATTGTGACTGAGGTTGATGGCTTGGAGGGTTGTCCCCTGAATAGTGCAAAACAGCTTGCATACCCAGGTCAACCTCTTCAAATACTCTTTTGTATGGCTTTGTTGGATCTTTTCGGTTTGAACGGCAGTTTTTAACATAATTTCTAGGTAACTAAAAACTTTTAAACTTCATATACTGGTAGAATGTGTTCATAAAACATCTTTTTCTCTTGGCTTTATTGAGAAAATTCTATAGTTTGTAAGATATTTGTTGTTTTTTTTCTTCAATTTCTGCAATTTCAACCAATCGATGACGTCCATTGAGGTAAAAAAAACATTCTGTGCCGTATGAATATGTCCCTCGTTTAAGAAACAGATTGGGTTTATTTACATTTCGGAAGAAAAAAAGATACCCTCCCCCCACCCTAACCCTAACCCTAAAACAGATTGAAATGCAATAGATCGATACTAGGGTCATAATTATGGGTGACAATTTCATATGACACCGCTAGAAAAAACTGCCGTTCAAACCGAAAAGATCCGCTTTGTTTTCTATGGCTCTGTTACAGCACATGACCCCCATACTACTACTGCATACAGAGTCGCATTATATAATTTGTCCTTCCTTTATTTAAGACGATATTGTTTGATTTGTGGGAAACGTTTGTATTTCTTGTAGATCAAATGACCACGGAAAGGCATCTTTTTCATTATTTTGTCTTGTTTTAATCTCACCTAGAGAGGTGATGAAGATCTAGGGAATTTTTTTCACCCCCAAGTAATACAAGACTATTTCATTTAAAACTTAATGATTTAACTAAGATTTATAATTAACATTTTTAAAATAACATGGCGGTGTAGGAGATATTAACGCAAAGCTGCTTAGATTAGCAAAAATGGACCTTTCTATACAAAGTGCTGATAAATCCGGCGCTTAAAGAATTAAATTAGATGTTCTAAGAACATAATTAAGAATATTTTTTTTTATAATTGAAAGAAAATAAAAGGAATTATTTGTAGTAATTTTATAAAATATCTGCCTAAAATGAAATAAAATATTTTAAAAAATTGCATTTTCGATTGAGTTTAATTAAATTCTTAATAGAATTGCGGTTTTAACAAAATATGCTGAAATTTATAAATCACTTATAAAAAGTTTGTGGTGAGGGCATCGTAACATGAAACCCTCAAAGACAGGCGACAATGATGTAAGGTTAATGTCAAAGCTAATAAACACTCAGCAGATTGCAATTAACCAATTCTGTTTTTCTAATTATATCAATCAGTAAACGTTTTCCCGGATAATTAATGCAAACAAATCCACGACTGATATATTTTACAATATATCACCTGTAATATCATCTCTATATATCATATATATCATATATATATATATATATATATATATATATATATATATATATATATGTCATATATATACGCATATATTACTATCGATTTGAAATTAAGTCGATGTAGGCGCAGGAGTGGCTGTGTGGTAAGTAGCTTGCTAACCAACCACATGGTTCTGGGTTCAGTCTCACTGCGTGGCATCTTGGGCAAGTGTCTTCTGCTATAGCCTCGGGCCGACCAATGCCTTGTGAGTGGATTTAGTAGACGGAAACTGAAAGAAGCCCGTCGTATATATATATATATATATATATATATATATGTATGTGTGTGTGTGTTTGTGTGTCTGTGTTTGTTCCCCTAGCATTGCTTGAAAACCGATGCTGGTGTGTTTACGTCCCCGTCACTTAGCGGTTCGGCAAAAGAGACGGTAGAATAAGTACTGGGCTTACAAAGAATAAGTCCTGGGGGTCGATTTGCTCGACTAAAAGGTGTTGCTCCAGCATGGCCGCAGTCAAATGACTGAAACAAGTAAAAGAAAGTTAAAGAGTAAAAGAGTATCGACGGCAATGATCAACTCGTACTTATTTCATTGACCCCGACGGATCAAAGGCAAAGTCGAGCTCGGCGGAATTTGATCTCAGGACGCAAAAACAGACGGAATGCCGCTACGTATTTGGCCCAACCTGCTGACGATTCTGCCATTTCGCTGCTTTAACGTATCCTAATATCAGTGTTCTGTCCTTTTTCTTCTTTTTTCTTTTTACTTGTTTCAGTCATTTGACTGCTGTATGTATGTATGTATGTATGTATGTATGTATGTATGTATGTATGTATGTATGTATGTAAGTATGTATGTATGTATGTATGTAAGTATGTATGTATGTATGTATATGTATGTAAGTATGTATGTATGTAAGTATGTATGTATGTATGTATGTATGTATGTATGTATGTATGTATGTATGTATGCATGTACGTATAAATATGTATATATACATATATACATATTACGTATATATATATATATATATATATATATATATAATATATATATATATAATATATATATATATATATATATATATATATACGTATATATATATACAAATATATATAAAATATAGATACAAATACATATATATATATATATTATATATAAACAATTGCAGCGGGAAGGTGTTTATAAGCCATTTAAGAAACACACAAAAGCCGTTCGATTCACTTCAACATTTAAGTTTAATTTGTCAAAATATTTTGACAAATTAAACTTGAATGTTGGAGTGAATCGAACGGCTTTTGTGTGTTTCTTAAATGGCTTATAAACACCTTCCACGCTGCAATTGTTTTCGTTTCAGCACACGATCTCAGATCAAATTACTTGCTATGCGAGTACATCTCCGTAATATATATATATATATATATATATATATATATATATACATACATACATATACGTATATATACATATATATACATATATATACGTACATATATACATACATATATACATATATATATATATATATATATATATATATATATATATATATATATATTATATATATATAAATATATATATACATATACAAACACATATATATACCACACATATATATATATATATTACATATACAGACATATATGAATGCATACATGTGGAGGCGCTATGGCCGTGGTTAGGGCAGCGGACTCGCGGTCGTAGGATCTACTGATAAGTTCACGTATATGGACAACTCCCAATCATCCTCTCCTCACCCCCAAAAGATTAGGAGAATGAAAATTATATGGTATAATCCCCCTTTCAACCTCGACGTTTCCACCAACGCAGCTAGGGCCTTCCTGTCGCTAATTAAGAAACACTTCACCGAGGCCATAAATATTAGAAGCACTTCTCCCCCACCCCATAATGTCAAGGTTAGCTACTCCTGTTTAGACAACATTAACAGACGTAAAAATGCACCCACACCACCCACAACCCCAACCTGCAATTTCCAAAACCCCACCATGTGCCCTGTAGAAGGATCTTTTCTGTCAAGGGCCGTAGTATACAGAGCCACTCTTACACCCTCCGATGGCATTACTAGGCACTATACGAGCATGACAGCTAATGACTTCAGGGAAAGATACCCTCAGCATATGTACTCGTTCAGATCCATGGACAGGGAGAACTCTACTTCCCGTTTTTTTTTTGTCTGGTGATTTCGTGATCTCCAAGACGAAATACCCAGCATCAAGTGGACTATCGTCAACAGAGTGCCACCATATTCACCCGGCTACCGCAACTACCAGCTGTGGAACCGGGAAAAGCATATTCATCAACAAGAAATACGATTTATCGTGTTGCTGTCATCAGAGGTATGCACTTCTGGCAGATTTCAGGCCTCTGACTGCCGACAACCTGGATATACTACCTTAGCACTAGCTGCTACTCTGCACCGCCTTCACCTAGGTCATCGCTACGCTACCAACCAACCCCAGGAGCAGGGCCGCCAATTACCAATCCTCCCCCAACGCATACCATTCCTCAACGCTTACCAATTCCCAATGCTTCTTTATGCGCGCGAATGCTCACGCACGCGCGCGCCCATGCACATGGGCACGCGCACAGTGGTGTGCAGGCGTACATACAGGCGAATATACATGTATACATATGAATGAATACGCATGTGTGTGCGTATGCGTGTATGTGTGTGCATGTGTGAGTATGCGCGTGTACGTGTGTACGTACGCATGTGTGTGTGCGCGCCCATGTACAGATCCGCACACTCGTATCAATATACACATGCACGCAAAATCATATACGCGAGTCTACACATCCACATTCATGCCGCCCCTCCCTACTTCCCCTAACAACCTCACCGATTACCTAATCGCCACGTGGTCTATTTCCTATCCTCCACGTGGTCTATTTCCCATCCTCCACGTGGTCAATTTCCTGTTCACCAATTAACTGTTACCCATATACGATCATCAAACCACGACACCGCGTGACTTTCCTCGATCAATCGCAGCCCACCTTACGGTAATAACAATCAACTGCTGTCATTCAAATTCAAAATGGTTGAGGACTAGCATCACGCTTGAAACTCAAGAGCACCGACGAATTTGAATATGTATGTATGTATATGTATGTATGTATGTATGTATGTATGTATGTATGGGAATTTTTTTTTTTATACTCAGCTACATGGAGAGCTACAACCAAACTCGTTGGGGTATGTTCTACCTTTGTCTCTCTACCTCTCCCCACCTCTCTCTCCCTCTCTCTATCATAAGCACAATCAAACACACAGACACAAAACTGTCACTTCACCATTAGATGTATTTGAAATTTATCCCCCCACACACACAATCACGAACACAAATACACGCACATAGACACGAATGCAATTATATACATACACACACACAGGCACTCAATCTCATTAGCAAAAGCAAACAACAGCGCACCACAATACATATGACTTGCACTCTGTCACCCTCCTATTCTTAGAACTTTCCCATTCCAACCATTTTTGACCTTTTGAACTCTTTAGAATCTTCTCCATCCAACCAATTTTGACGTCACCGCTTATAACGGAATATTTTAAAGAAACACTCATTATCACTATGGACTCCGTGTGGGCAGTCATCTAAAAGTTTTTGTTCGTCATGATGCTGACATAAGTTCCTTGTTTTTCCTGATGAGAAGGCGGCATAATGCACCCTTTATTCCTTCGGAATTGAGAATATGCAGTCTTCGAAACATGTGTCGAGAATAAAGGAATTTTGTTAAATCGTCGTTCGACTCCATTCTTTCATTCATATATATATTCTTTTACTTTGTTTCAGTCATTTGACTGCTGCCATGCTGGAGCACCGCCTTGTATATATATATATATATATATATACAGAGAGAGAGAGAGAGAGAGAGAGAGAGAGAGAGAGAGAGAAATATATGGACTATCATGAACAGAGTGCACCGTATCTGCTATAGTGTTTGGTGAGCAGTGTCGATTTTACAAATCTGTAAATAATAATACTGATATTTTATAAGCTTAAAGCTTATAACCGATCACCATGCTTTGACTATAAGCCCTCGACGGAAAAAAAGAAGGGTTGGCCGTCCGCGAAGGACTCGACCACCCCATCTCTCTCTCGATATATATATATATATATATATATATAATATAATATATATATAATATATATATATATATATATATATATGTATATATATATATATGTAATATATATATATATGTATATATATATGTATATATATATGCATATATATATATATGTATATAATAAACCTTTACCTAAATAAATAACATGAAATACA
The DNA here is from genome assembly GCF_006345805.1 of Octopus sinensis. Taxonomy (NCBI): domain Eukaryota; kingdom Metazoa; phylum Mollusca; class Cephalopoda; order Octopoda; family Octopodidae; genus Octopus; species Octopus sinensis. Next base: position 67,452 of record NW_021834489.1, read on the forward strand.
CGAAGGGACGAACAAAAAGACAAACGGGTCATTCAAAGCCTTCATTCTTCAGTCAGAAACTGATCCCTCATCGCAGATTTCGGCTGTTTAATTCTGAGATCCGCTCCGAATCAGCCAGCCACAGAAGAAAAGAATGCAACGCAACAAAGACGAACATGAAACGAAAAATCTTTTTTGGAGACAGTAACGGTTAAAAACATGGATGACACAAAGACGAATATGAAACGAAAAATCTTTTTTGGAGACAGTAACGGTTAAAACATGGATGACACAGGCGCCCTACGGCTTTGAGACAAAAAGAGACACAAAAACAATATCAGCAAGCGTGGAAAAATAATTGCCTTTTCGGTAATAAGACACATGTTGAACTAGCGGCCGATTGAGGCAGCAAGTCGCAAGAGGGTAAGAGAGAGAAGGGGGTAAGAGAGAGAGGGGACCAAGGAGGGTGGAAGGCGAGGCGAAGGAAAGAAAATAGTTATATATATATATATATATATATGTGTCATTGTATTTATGTATGTGTATGAATGCGTCAATGTGTTTCTGTATATGTGCATATGTATGAGTATGTATTTGTGAGTGTGTTATGCGTGTGAGTGTATATTTGGTCATGTCTTGGTTTTGTTTTGTGTATTAATATGTATGATCCAGTATGCTTATGTGTGTACGTCTTTTGACAAAATCATCCTAATATATATGTATCTGTGATATACAGTGTGCTTAATTTGAGTTGGTATTTGTGTTTTGGTTCATGCCATATTCATGTTTTGCGAGCATATATTGTCTTGCGCCATTCGGCAATTCAAAGCGTGAACGATAGAAGCTTGTGTTAGACGCCTGTGATACTTTAGGTCGCATAAAACCGACGCAAACTGCTTTAAATAGTACACGTAACTCTTACTAAATGTGTTGAGCGTCCTTTATTTTCATTTAGTCACTCACTCGTATGTTTGTGTATGTATATATATATATATAATATATATATATATATATATATATATATATATAATATATATATATATACATATATATATATATATACATACACAAACATACGAGTGAGTGACTAAATGAAAATAAAGGACGCTCAACACATTTAGTAAGAGTTACGTGTACTATTTAAAGCAGTTTGCGTCGGTTTTATGCGACCTAAAGTATCACAGGCGTCTAACACAAGCTTCTATCTTTCACGCTTTGAATTGCCGAATGGCGCAAGACATATATATGCTCGCAAAACATGAATATGGCATGAACCAAAACACAAATAACCAACTCAAATTAAGCACACTGTATATCACAGATACATATATATTAGGATGATTTTGTCAAAAGACGTACACACATAAGCATACTGGATCATACATATTAATACACAAAACAAAACCAAGACATGACCAAATATACACTCACACGCATAACACACTCACAAATACATACTCATACATATGCACATATACAGAAACACATTGACGCATTCATACACATACATAAATACAATGACACATACACACACTAATACCCACTCACATAAATGCACGCATACAGACATTTTAGGCATAGATAGATAAACCATTACTCACCGTGAGCCGACAAGGGTGCCTCTAGGTGGTCTCTACACCTACTGGTAATGGCAGCCAAATCTATCTGAGCTGACAATCTATCGTCTCAGAAAGGAAAGAGTTGTTACACACAGCATCTGAAAAATACAAAAAGGCGGAATAGTCACATCTGGAATGTCTTTCGATCAAAGGTCTGTTTGATCAGAGCTGATCTGGGCATAAGAAATAGCAATAAATATCTCTTTGTAGTTTGTCGACTCGCTAGAAATAAGGGTAACCGAATCTCCCTTAAATGTCATTAGAGTTTTGGAAAAGAGGAAAGGCATGTAAGAAAATGTAGTTGAAGATAAAGAAGATGGGATGGTCACAACTGGGACATCTTTGATCAAGGATCGATCCCGATCGAACCCATCCTGCATTAAAAAACCCCACCCAACCACCGCCATCACGACCACAACAACCACCACCACCAACGAAGACGAAGATAAAACAACAAAAAAAAACGACGGTTACAAAAATTGGCAAAAAAATGTGAGTTTATTTTTGGTCGCTTGACCTGCTAGAAATGGCAGTGATTTTTCCCTCAGTTTACATTTTTCTGTCTTTATAGAGAAAGGATACATGAAATGAATAATAGAATCTAAGTAGAGACTTCAAACTTGAAATCTTCAAAGCCACAGTCGAACCAATTCTACTATATGGCTCAGAAACCTGGACGTTATCAAAGAAGCTTGAGAGGCAGTTGGATGGAACCTACACTCGCCTCCTTATGAGAGCTCAAAATCTCTCGTGGAGGCGCCATCCAACCAAAATGCAAATATATGGGAAACTACCACCTGTGTCATCTCTTGTGAAAGGTAGGAGAGTCCAGTTTGCTGGACATTGTTGTAGAGCTGAAAACGAGGCAATTTCTACTCTTCTCCTCTGGAAGCCATCTACTCGCGATACCAGAGAGCGCACACTCTCCTACCCTGATGTAATCTCCAGGGATACAGGCATCCAGCAACAGGACCTCCGTAATGCCATGATGGACCGTGAAGTCTGGCGTAGCATGGTAAATTCCATTGTCTCGACCACGGTCGAACAATGATGATGATGATAATATGATTCTAGATACACGATGTCCAAGTGGTAAATTAGATCGGACATCGATATGATGTCCGATCTCTTCTACAGCAACAAATAACGTTATCTGTAACTGCGGTTCATGTCATGAGCTAACCTGAACATCACTTCTGTGTTAGCCTTCCGAAAATCGCAGCCTCCGAGGTTCTGCAATGGCTTTAGGAACTCCTCTCCCTACTCATACATAGTAAGGCCAATGAATAAAAAGGGGAACTACAAACTAGCAAAGGACCACCCACAAGCTGGCTTGATCTGTGAAAAATAGCAACTAAATCTTTCTTAAATCACACATATACGAAGAAAAGAAAGAAGGGATTCATTAAATAACGTTGTCCTAGCTACATTATGTATGAATAAAGATATAATAATCGTGTCTAGCAAACTTTTGGCCGTGGGTCGGCTGGATTAAAGATGAAGTGGTGCTTAACAACTGAAACACTAAGGCCATCTATCTAGAGTCAAGATACAGGCCTGTACGTGATCGTGTGGCTTGTTAGAAATAGTAGCCAAATTTATCTCAGATTGCACACATCTTAGTTAGAGAAGCACTGGATTATGTTGGCCGGCGAGCTGGCAGAAACATTAGCGCGCCGGGCGAAATGCTTAGCAGTATTTCTTCTGCCGCTACGTTCTGAGTTCAAATTCCGCCGAGGTCGACTTTGCCTTTCATCCTTTCGGGGTCGATAAATTAGGTACGAGTTAAGCACTGAAATCGATATGATCGACTTAATCCGTTTGTCTGTCCTTGTTTGTCCTCTCTGTGTTTAGCCCCTTGTGGGTAATAAAGAAATACGTATTTCGTCTGCCGTTACGTTCTGAGTTCAAATTCCGCCGAGGTTGACTTTGCCTTTCATCCTTTCGGGGTCGAGTAAAAAAAAGTACCAGTTACGCACTGGAGTCGATATAATCGACTTAATCCGTTTGTCTGTCCTTGTTTGTCCTCTCTGTGTTTAGCCCCTTGTGGGTAGTATAGAATAGGTATTTTGTCTGCCGCTACGTTCTGAGTTCAAATTCCGCCGAGGTCGACTTTGCCTTTCATCCTTTCGGGGTCGAGTAAAAAAAGTACCAGTTCCGCACTGGAGTCGATATAATCGACTTAAGCCGTTTGTCTGTCCTTGTTTGTCCTCTCTGTGTTTAGCTCCTTGTGGGCAGTAAAGAAATAGGTCTAAGTTTTTCTAGAAAAGGAAAGACGATAGGGTCGGTGTACCCAATGATGTTTGATCGAGAGCTAAATAGCAAAACTCCTGTAACATCATCATTATCAACTAATTTTCACGAAGCCGTTTTTTAATTGTAACAGGAAAGCTTTGTGGAGAATTAATGATGAAAAAGAGATTTTTACTTTACTGGTCGCAATCAGACGTAGATTTGCGACTGGGCAGAGTCAAACGAAACGGCTATTTTGCAATTTATAATTCAAGCAAGAGCAATATGTAATTCGAGTGAAAGTCAGTTAGCAATTAACATTTCTAATAACTTTTAATTACTGTTCTTGCATCCTTAGAATGGCAGACATTTGAATATGATAATTCAGTTATTTTCTGATAATCATGAAATATCAGACATCATTTGGTTATTGACTAAGATATAATAATTTAGGCTCATTTATCTGCCGAGGACATTTTCGAAGCGTTTGAGCACGAAACAGTTGGATTCGTTGAACCAGTGGAGCATCGGACACTATGTCTTGTGGTATTTAGATGCGATCTTTTAAATCCTGACTTCAAATCCTTTTTACCCTAGGTGTAGTTTTCCTCCTTTATTTAAGGTGTTGATGTAATACTTCAAAAAGATTTAGTTGTTTTTTCAGCAGATTGAGTGATCACTTAAATATGAGTTCGTGGTTCCCTTCTATTCAATTTCCTACGATGAGTCGCTGGGGATGGTTCCTTGAATCATCGCAGAACTTCATACACTGCAGCGTTGAGAATGCTTATGTCATGCCATTATTGGGTCATCAGTTCCTGATTGAGGCACGAGGGAGCCGTCGTGACTTATGTTGTGTCCTTGAGAATTGTAGATCTGGTGGAGCCACAACTGAACAAAACCAATTTCTTCCGAGAAGAGAGAGAGAGAGAGAGAGAGAGAGAGAGAGGCCGGCAGACACACAGAGACAGAGAAACAGTAAGAAAGGAAGACAGAGAGAGAGACAGACGGTAAAGGAGAGACAGTCAAACAGACAGTAAGAAAGAGAGAGAGAGAGAGAGAGAGAGAGAGAGAGAGAGAGAGAGAGAGAGAGAGAGAGAGAGAGAAGAATAGACTCTCATGCTAGATTAATTCTTTACTGGTCCTGAAATTATGAAAGTTAAAGATAACCTCGACAGGATCGGAACTTGGAGCGCAGAGGAGAAATGACACCACCAGACATTCTGTTTGACGCCTTAACGATTCGGCCAACTCGCTGCCTACAATATTCTTTTCTACTCTAGACACACGGTCCGAAATTTTTGGGGGAGGGGGCCAGTCCATTAGATCGACCCCAGTACGCAACTGGTACTTAATTTATCGACCCCCAAAGGATGAAAGGCAAAGTCGACCTCGGCGAAATTTGAACTCAGAACGTAAAGACAGACGAAATACCTATTTCTATTTTTTTATTACCCACAAGGGGCTAAACATAGAGGGGACAAACAAGGACAGACATAGGTATTAAGTCGATTACATCGACCCCAGTGCGGAACTGGTACTTAATTTATCGACCCCGAAAGGATGAAAGGCAAAGTCGACCTCGGCGGAATTTGAACTCACAACGTAACGACAGACGAAATACCGCTAAGCATTTCGCCCGGCGTGCTAACGATAACCATTTCTTTACGGCCAACAAGGGGCTAAACACAGAGGGAACAAACAAGGACAGACAAACGGATTAAGTCGATTATATCGACCCCAGTGCGGAACTGGTACTTATTTAATAGTCCCCGAAAGAATCAAAGGCAAAGTCGACCAGGCAGACGAAATACCTATTTCTTTACTACCCACAAGGGGCTAAATACAGAGAGGACAAACAAGGACAGACAAACGGATTAAGTTGATCACATCATTCCCAGTGCGTAACTGGTACTTAATTTATCGACCCCGAAAGGATGAAAGGCAAAGTCGACCTCGGCGGAATTTGAACTCGGAACGTAACGGCAGACGAAATACCTATTTCTTTACTACCCACAAGGAGCTAAACACAGAGGGGACAAACAAGGACAGACAAACGGATTAAGTTGATTATATCGACCCCAGTGCGTAACTGGTACTTAATTTTATCGACCCCGAAAGGATGAAAGGCAAAGTCGACCTCGGCGGAATTTGAATTCACAACGTAAAGACAGGCAAAATACCTATTTCTTTACTACCCACAAGGGGCTAAATACAGAGAGGACAAACAAGGACAGACAAACGGATTAAGTTGATCACATCATTCCCAGTGCGTAACTGGTACTTAATTTATCGACCCCGAAAGGATGAAAGGCAAAGTCGACCTCGGCGGAATTTGAACTCGGAACGTAACGGCAGACGAAATACCTATTTCTTTACTACCCACAAGGAGCTAAACACAGAGGGGACAAACAAGGACAGACAAACGGATTAAGTTGATTATATCGACCCCAGTGCGTAACTGGTACTTAATTTTATCGACCCCGAGGGGATGAAAGGCAAAGTCGACCTCGGCGGAATTTGAATTCACAACGTAAAGACAGGCAAAATACCTATTTCTTTACTACCCACAAGGGGCTAAATACAGAGAGGACAAACAAGGACAGACAAACGGATTAAGTTGATCACATCATTCCCAGTGCGTAACTGGTACTTAATTTATCGACCCCGAAAGGATGAAAGGCAAAGTCGACCTCGGCGGAATTTGAACTCGGAACGTAACGGCAGACGAAATACCTATTTCTTTACTACCCACAAGGAGCTAAACACAGAGGGGACAAACAAGGACAGACATAGGTATTAAGTCGATTACATCGACCCCAGTGCGTAACTGGTACTTAATTTTATCGAACCCGAAAGAATGAAAGGCAAAGTCGACCCGGCAGACGAAATACCGTTAAGCGTTTCGCCCGATATACCGCGAAGCATTTCGTCTTCGCGGCCTATAATATTGATGTCACTGATATTTGATGAAGTCAAGATCGTTAAATGAATTAATTAAAAAGTAAATTAAGTCAGATACTAGGATGCATATACAAGTGTGTGCTGAAAAGTTTCTGGCTTTGATTAAAAGAAAAGAGAGGAGGATCAGTTAATTATGATTTCATTCATAAAATTCCCCTCTCAGATTCACATACTTATTTCACGGTACTTCAGTTTTTTTAAGCCCTGTAAAAGAATTCGGAATGTTGGGCCTCCAACCAGGCTTTTTGCGACAACCTTAAAGCCAGGATCTTTTCACTAGTCTCTCATATGCACCAGAATAAATAATCACTCTTCGTAGTCATGTTAGGGTACGTAAATTACATATATATATACACAAATATAAGATGATGTCCACTATGTGGTCGAGTCTTGCGCTAAAAATAGATCCGCTATGGTCTCAACCACCAAGAATTGTTTCCAAGGAGAATTAGCACAACTATGAGCTGTGCTAATTCTCATTGGAAACAATTCTTTTTAGCTTAAGAGTCGACCACATAGTGGACACTCTCTTATATTTGTGTATACATTTTTATTGTACCCTTGGTTTTTATGCGCTAAGCCACTTGGTGTTAAATTGATGGTATTATTAAATTAATATCCAATTTTTTCACCCTTATTTTTGATATATATATATATACACGACCTAGTATAATTAACCAGTGTATATGATAACAAACCCATACTACATGGGAGTGCTGAAAATTCCTGGCTTTGGGTAAAAGAAAATACAGGAGCAATAAATCAAAATTCCATAAATATTAAATATTCAACTGTATTCATTCCAATTATGAATGTTCAATAATTGAGTGCTGAGAGTTAAAATCCCTTTTTTCTTTTCAACATTCGTCAAATTATTAGCGAAATCTCATATAAAATAATGCCTTGCTTTAATCTTTGATTTACTGTCAGGTGACTTTTGGCTAACTCTGTATATATATATATATATATATTTGATTTTTCTATTTCTTTCTCTCACACTCTCTCTCTATCTGTATCTCTATCTCTGTACATATATATCTGTGTGTGTGTATGTGTGTGTGCGCGCCCACGCGTGTGTTTACATGAATATATATTTATATACACATGTATTCATGTACAAGTTCACATACAAGTATACATAATTACAAATATATATGCAATTATATACCTATATAATATGTTTTAGTTTCACCCGGAATCACATTATTTAAAGGTTTACAGGGAGGTAGAAACAATCAAAATTCGCACGGATATTTGCTTCTGACTCTCAACCAAACTCTCAAGAAATATGTATTTATTGCATGTATAAATCTTTTATTAATGTTCTCCTGCATCAGTCTGTTAATACAGATATGCCCAAACCATGCCAGCATGGAAAGGGATGACGTCACATGATGATGATGGTAACGTTGACAAACTCTGCAAAACATGTTGCATTCTCTTTTCTTTCGTCTGTGAACCTTCCTTCCTCCCTTTTGCTCTCTTCCAGTTACACAAATATATAATCATCCATGCGTAACAAACTTAGAAAATGAGAGATGGATACCGCGTCGAAGGATGGATAAAGCCTTTAGATATTAGAGTTCTGTTAACATTATTGCAATGAAGTCGTGCGAATAAAATTGCAACTATTCAACCAAAGGTTGAATAGTCCTAGGAAATCGGATTTCTTGCCCGACTGTGAATAAGGAAGATTGGGAACGGGATTTTGTAAGATAACAAATATCTATTCTACTATAGACCCGGTGATTAATACCTTGTAAGTGAATTTGTTTTCATGAAAACCGAGCAGAAACCAATCGTATATACATACATATATATATATATAGATGTTGACCCATTCCGTGACCCATTCCATGACCTTAACAATGTCTGCTCTGTTGAAATGTCTGCAGTTGGAGGTAAGCCAGTGTCTTGATATGCTATTCCTATTGCACTTTCCGGATCTTTTCGGTTTGAACGGCAGTTTTTAACATAATTTCTAGGTAACTAAACACTTTTAAACTTCGTATACTGGTAGAATGTGTTTATAAAACATCTTTTTCTCTTGGCTTTATTGAGAAAATTCTATAACTTGTAAAATATTTGTTGTTTTTTTCTTCAATTTCTGCAATTTCAACCAATCAATGACGTCCATTGAGGTAAAAAAAACATTCTGTGCAGTATGAATATGTCCCTCGTTTAAGAAACAGATTGGGTTTATTTACATTTGTGAAGAAAAAAAGATACCCTTCCCCCACCCCTAATCCTAACTAACCCTAACCCTAAAACAGATTGAAATGCAATAGATCGATGCTAGGGTCATAATTATTGGTGACAATTTCATATGACACCGCTAGAAAAAACTGCCGTTCAAACCGAAAAGATCGCACTTTCCTTTTCATAGTGTCACAGCTTGTTAGAGATTACAGATGGAAGTAAATGCTTACTGTCACAAGCAACAAGCGTTCTGTCCCGTTACTAACACTATGGGAACGTTGCCCTACATGTTGGCTGGCTAGTCTGCAGCAGTTCACTTCCAGCAGATCGAAGCTGTGATTAACAAGCAGGCTATATTAATGGCTTGAAAGGCGGCGAGCTGGCAGACACGTTAGTACGCCGGGCGAAATGCGTAGCCATATTTCGTCTGCCGTTACGTTCTGAGTTCAAATTCCGCCGGGTCGACTTTACCTTTCATCCTTTCGGGGTCGATAAATAAAGTACCAGTTTCGCAACTGGGGTCGTTGTAATCGACTTAATTCCTTTGTCTGTCCTTGTTTGTCCCCTCTATGTTTAGCTCCTTGTGGGCAGTAAAGAAATATATATTAATGGCTTGTTTTTTGTCTTTCTTTCTCAGAGTTTGAACAAAACTCATGGCCGCTCATTTTCTTAACTTCATTTCGTCACTATAAAAAAACAACAAAAGGAAACAAAAGAAATTAAGCCAGTCAATCCGATTATAAAAAAGAATTGAGTTTCCTTCGTTTCGTAACGTCAGGCCTTGTCTATTTTCTCCAATTTCACTTCGGGTTACTATTTTAAAAGTCTACGTAGTTAATACATTTATGGGTAATTAAAATAAGCAATGGGAATAAGAGACCTCGAGTCTGGAAGCTGTTAGTTATCTCTGTGAAATGTACCAAAATAAAACAGGCAAAGCATATGCGAAATAAATTGGTAAGGAGAATTTCATAGAAACGGAGACGATATTCACAAATTATTTTCAGCTTATCGGAGAAATAGAGAAACACACTCTATGTTAATAGAATTTTATACAACGTTCGTCTTTTTCATTAAATGTGAATTTTTTATATTATTCTTTTGACAAGTTCAGTATTATAAACTATTGCAATTCTGTTTATTACGATGCCACAGGTGTTCAAAATTAAACTGAATAAAAATTGATATCACCGGTAAATAAATTGAAAAGAAAATAGAATATAAAAACGCCATATTATATATGCTGATGTGGTATTTCTAGCAATTGTTATTATTGCTTTGGCAATCGTCTATGTTAGATAACTTTACTACGCGCGAAATGTAGGAAACCCAACACGAGTTTTCAATGAAGACAAAATTTTTAAATCTTAGAAGAAAAATATATTCATTGCTTTATCTTATTTTGAATTGCAAAGATCAGCATTAAAATGTAAATAAAAAGGTAATAATAAATTTTGAAGGAAACAAAAAGTAATAAAAGAAAATGATAATAATACAAATGAAAATAAGTTTCGAAAATATATTTGAAAAGAAAGAAATTGTAAATAATTCGTCTTTAGGAATATTTTTCCGAGAAAACTATCTGCTACATTAAACGCTGTGCAAATGTTGTGGGGATTTTCCATTGCTTTCAAACGCAATGCACAATGATGTCTAAATATTCCAATTTTTTTCTCCGTAATGCGACAATTATTCTTTACAAAGTTAATAATCTAGAATTCAGCAAGGGAATTTTTTCTTTTGTTTTAATCCTGTAGTAATTGTTATAGATATTTTTACTCTTTTACTAGTTTGAGTCATTTGAATAAAACTACGCAGGGGCGCTATCGTAACTGTACTTTTGAAATAAATAACTTCTATACATTTTAGAGATTTGCAGGTGTCTATGATTGATTGCTGTGAGAAGTGGTATTTGTGACACAAGTCCTTCGACGTAGCACCTTCCACATATTCCGAATTTTGTTCTTCATACATTAGAATGATTTGGCTGCTATGACTAGCAAGTTGAGTGACCATAGGTTCTATGATGAGTTATCAGAAAATTCCAGTGCTTATTTTTACATCTGTCATCTGGGAGTTGGCCCAAGGGAGATTGAACCGCAGGTGTCCATTCTAAAACCATAGTCAAAATTCCAATAGGTGTAAAAGAGACACAACCGCTGATGAAATTAGAACATTGATGAGCGATTGGGACATGTGGTTCGTCCGATTTTATGCTCGATGCGAGTGCAAATCATAGACAAGAAGTATTTTGTTTTGCTGATTTATCTCGCTCTTATTATCAAAGATAAAATAATTTTTCCTATTTTCTGCAACACAATATTTGCTAATACACTATCATCGTTTAATAATAAAATAAGGGGTAATTATACCAAAACAAACAATACTAGTACACAAAAATGCTGCTGTAATTGCCATATTGAATGCTAAACAGATAATAGTTGGCTAGAAAAACCAGCTTAACTGAGCCGTCCATATTAAATGTAACATTAACCAGAAACGTAAAGATGCCATCGGTATGACAGCAAATGAATTTAAATTCGCTGCAGTTGTCATATGCATATATTTGAAACAAACAATAAAGATTGAACAGAGGTTGAAATACGCATATATAGCTTCAGACAAAATAATAATGTAATTTATAATATCAGTCAGCTTATGTTAGACAAAGCAAAACCATACACATTATACATATAGTTCTGCAGCATATGTAAAATGTTAATCGTAAGATACAATAAGCAAACACAGAATAAACACAGAGAGTTGATTTCTTCTTAGCCATATAGCAGAAAATGTTTTCTTAAATGTTATAGGAAATCCTGCCATCGTGAAGTATCAAGCAGTTCTCAAACATTTATGATATATAAGATTTCTGGATCTATAATTGTTTCTGTCTTTTTAAATAATTTATATTCTAGAATGTTAGTATGGGTATGGCACACCGACACCAGTCAATGATAACTTTACTGAGCGTCTCATGTCCACTGCATAATATATATATATATAGGTGTAGGAGTGGATGCGTGGTAAGTAGCTTGCTTACCAACCACATGGTTCCGGGTCCAGTCTCACTGCGCGACACCTTGGGCAACGGTCTTCTACTATAACCTCGGGCCGACCAAAGCCTTGTGAGTGGATTTGGTAGACGGAAACTTAAAGAAGCCCGTCGAGATATACAGGTTCAAGACAACACAAAATCACAAGCATTGTCAAGATTTGAACATCTGTACTCTTTGTTTTGCTCCGATAGGGCTAACAACAACGACAGCGACCGGATGGCGAATATTTCTTGTATGTAATTATACTCCATACGATAAGGCTGCGAGCTGGCAGAATCGTTACCAAGCTGGACAAAATGCGTAGCGTCATTTCGCCTGTTTCACGTTCTGAGTTCAAATTCTGCTGAGGTCGACTTTGACTTTCTTCCTTCCGGGGTCACTAAAATATGTACGAGTTGAGCACTGGGGACTAAGTAATAGACTTACCCCTCTCCTAAAATTGATAGCCTTGGCCCAAAATTTAAAACCATTATTACATTCGCATAATTAAGGCGGTGAGCTGGCAGAACCGTTAGCACGCCGGGCGAAATGCGTAGCCGTATTTCGTCTGCCGTTACGTTCTGAGTTCAAATCCCGCCGGGGTCGACTTTGCCTTTCATCCTTTCGGGGTCGATTAAATAAGTACCTATTTCTTTACTTCCCACAAGGGGCTAAACACAGAGAGGACAAACAAGGACAGACAAACGGATTAAGTCGATTACATCGACCCCAGTGCGATTAAATAAGTACCAGTTTCGCACTGGGGTCGATGTAATCGACTTAATTCGTTTGTTTGTCCCCTCTGTGTTTTGCCCTTTGTGGGCAATAAAGAAACATACTGTGTTAAATGCTTAGCAGCGTTTCTTTCATCGTTACGTTCTGAGTTCAAATTCCGCCAAAGTCGACTTTGCCTTTCATCCTGTCGGAGCCGATACATTATGTAGGAGTTGAGCACTGAGGGGGATGAAATCAATTTAACCCCTCCCCCGAAATTTCAAGCCTTGCTCAAAACATTTGAAACCTTTACAATCCATATGGTGACGACGAAATTGTTTGTTTTGATATAGTCTTTTCCGTGATTGTTTGAATACTGAAATTCTAATATTTTTTTCCTGTCACTTATTTCGATTTCTATAGCATTAGTAAACTATTGTTTCGGACAGCTTTTTTCAGAAGTTAAACAGAAAAATAATGTTATTTTACCTCTGTAGTAGATTCTATATATTTAACTTATAGAAAAAATATTTTTGAATTCAATTCAACAGCAAGCCATTCTTGTTGATCCGTCTGTTTAAGTATCTACTTACTGTCTGCCCATATGTCTGTCCATATGTATCTATTCATTCATCTTCATCAGAGAGAGAGAGAGAGAGAGAGAGAGAGAGAGAGAGAGAGAGAGAGAGAGAGAGAGAGAGAGAGAGAGAGAGAGAGAGAGAGAGAGAGAGAGAGAGAGAGAGAGAGAGAGAGAGAGTGGAGTAAGAAGGAGATGAAGAGATGGGAGAGAGACGAAATGCAGAAAAAACTATAAAATCACTGAATGGAAAAAATATACTCTAATATTTTTTCTTATATTCCATTTGGTTCAATGCCTTTATTAACTCGAAAATATGATAAGATAAATTAAAAGCAAACATTTATTCATAGATAAAATAGAAATAGACAAACAGGGGGAAATAAATAAATAGAAAAAAATGTGCTTGAACTGGAAATTTCACTGAACATTGAAAAGTTGAATTAATTGAAGGAACACAAAATTTGATGTCACTAGTTTTAAAAAAATTTTAAGAAACAATTCCAAAATCAAATATTTTAATAATCATAGTTTTTGTGAATTAGTTACCAGGCCTGAAACTTGGTGGTGGTAGGAGGCAACTCCGGTGCTAGTACTTTATTTTTATTGACCCTGGAGGGATGAAAAGCAAAGTTGAACTCGGGTTGTAAAGAGTGGAAAGAAACGATCTTTTCGGTTTGAACGGCAGTTTTTAAAATAATTTCCACGTAACTAAACACTTTTAAACTTCGTATACTGGTAGAATGTGTTTATAAAACATCTTTTTCTCTTGGCTTTATTGAGAAAATTCTATAACTTGTAAGATATTTGTTGTGTTTTTTCTTCAATTTCTGCAATTTCAACCAATCAATGACGTCCATTGAGGTAAAAATCATTCTGTGCCGTGTGAATATGTCCTTCGTTTAAGAAACAGATTGGGTTTATTTACATTTCTGAAGAAAAAAAAAGTACCCTTCCCCCACCCCTAAACCTAACCCTAACTAACCCTAACTCTAACCCTAACCCTAAAATAGATTGAAATGCAATAGATCGATACTAGGGTCATAATTATGGGTGACAATTTCATATGGCGCCACTAGAAAAAACTGCCGTTCAAACCGAAAAGATCCGAAAGAAATACTACAATGCATGTTACCTGATGTGCTAACGATTCTGCTATTCCACACTGTAATAATATAGAACACAAAGCCAGAAATTCTGAGCGGAGGCGAACTAGTCGCTACAATTTACCCCCGTGTGTCACTGGTATTTGTTTTTGATCGACTCCGGAAGGATTTGAACTCAACCTAGAAAGCCAGAACAATACCATAAGGTATTTTGTCCGACACTTCCAATCTGTTCAGATCAAAAGCTATGTGAGCAATTGCCTGATACTGCATACTATCATTTCTAGCGGGACCCGTAAATATTTCACAGAATTAATGGTAAACTTATTGGGTTATTTTTGAAAAGGTTATCCAAAAACCTGAAAATCGTAGCCTGTGTTGTGTATAGAAAGCTGTTATACCTCACGTCATAGACGCTTTTCTCTCCCTGTTTTTCTCCCTTCCTATTTTTCTCTCTCCATCTTTTTCTCTAGTTACGTGAAAGCGTTACCGACGGGCTAAATAACGCAATGACAAGCAAAATTACTTATACGATTATTATTATTATTATTACTGGCAGCGAACTATCAGAATCGTTAGCAAGCCTGACAAAATACTTAGCGGTATTTCGTCCTTCGGTACGTTCTGATTTCAAATTCCGCCGAGGTCGACTTAGCCTTTTATATTTTCAGGGTCGATAAATTAAGTTCCAGTTGAACACTGGGGCCGATAGCTCCCTCCCCCGAACTTGCTGGCCTTGTGTCAAAATATGAAACCATTATTATTATTATTATTATTATTATTATTATTATTATTTTATTATTATTATTATCTTTATTATTATTATTATTTTATTATTATATTATCTTTATTATTATTATTATTATTATTATTATTATTATTATTATTATTATTATTATTATTATTATCATCATCATTATTATTATTATTATCATTATTATTATCATTATTATTATTATTATCATTCTTCTTCTTATTATTATCATTATATGCATACACACACATACATACATACATATGTATGTATGTATGTATGTATGTATGTACTTAGTAAGCATAGATGAAGCATAAGAGAGGACGGTTTTTACAGTATTAAGTTTCAAAAATTCTTTATAAAGATATAATAATTCAGAATATTATACAATCATGCTGACTGGCGAGTGTTAGAAATAAAATGTATATATATATATATATATATATATATGTATGTATGTATAAGTATATATATTTCACTTTTTAAGTCGGTTAATTTCATTTACAATAGATATATACTCGTGTTTTCTTTTTTGCATTTCCTCAGAAGTAGACGTTTGTTTCCATATTAATATTTACATAAATAATTATAAAGTAATAATTTAATTTAGAATACAAGTTTTATACATATTTCATTAAAATAATTATTAGCTGAATTTTCTGTTTCATAATTCTTCGAATTTTTACGGCTTCGTAAGTAAAATTATTATTTTTAATAATATAGAAACTATTTAGGTATTACGTGAAAATAACGTAATATTAATTTTTAAATACATTCTTGTAGTGTTCTTCTAAAATTATTTATTTAATTTTAGATGCTTCATTTTCTAAATTAAAATGCTTTCTTAAATTAAAATAATTTCTTTAAGTTCGAGAATATGAGATAGTATCAGAAAGCTCCCGGATTGATCCTACAAAAAAAAAGTCTAAGCTATTCCTGAGATGGTGAAGATGCTGACGACCGCTCGGTTCAAAGTCTCCCTTGACCACAAGTGGCCTGAACTCTTTACATGAACACCATCCTGTACATAACTCCATGTCCCCCTACATGGCCTTGCTTTTTGCTTTTTGAGCCAAAAATTAACTAACTAACTAACTAAATAATATACTTCAAATATTATTCCTATTTCAAGCACTCAACCTCCTTTCAAATGTTAACCAAGAAACGTAAACACTGCTACCAGTTCGATTTCCTATCCTCAAAAATGCTGCAGAAATCCTACGCTTGAACGCCATCGAACCGAGTCAGCAATTCTGATTTAATTTTTTGCGGAATTCTCCCGCAGCCTCAATAATTTCATTTCGAAAAATACATCGAAGTTACAGAGGAATAGACTGGGTAATAAATTACCTATTTCTTTATTACCCACAAGGGGCTAAACACAGAGGGGACAAACAAGGACAGACATAGGTATTAAGTCGATTACATCGACACCAGTGCGTAACTGGTACGTAATCTATCGACCTCGAAAGGATGAAAGGCAAAGTCGACCTCGGCGGAATTTATACTCAGAACGTAGCGGCAGACGAAATACCCATTTCTTTATTACCCTCAAGGGGCTAAACACAGAGGGGACAAACAAGGACAGACATAGGTATTAAGTCGATTACATCGACCCCAGTGCGTAACTGGTACTTAATTTATCGACCTCGAAAGGATGAAAGGGAAAGTCGACCTCGGCGGAATTCGAACTGAGAACGTAGCGGCAGACGAAATACCGCTAAGTATTTCGCCCGGCGTGCTAACGTTTCTGCCAGCTCGCCGCCTTTGTAATAAATTACCACCAATTAGGTTTTGTTAAACACTGTGTCGTCTTGAAGGTGGGTATGAGTATACTAGTTATTATGCAAGAACCAAAGTTGCAGTCTTGTTACAATTCTAAGCTTTTTCGTGGCACATCTCTCGACCACCTCAAAATCTCATAATGAAGTACTAATTTCATTGCACTGCTGACAGGAAGTCTCGGTTAAAAATATACTTAACATAAAAAAATGTGATGAGCATGTTTCTTTCTCTCTTTTACTTGTTTCAGTCATTTGACTGCGGCCATGCTGGAGGACCGCCTTTAATCGAGCAACTCGACCCGGGACTTATTCTTTGTAAGCCCAGTACTTATTCTATCGGTCTCTTTTGCAGAACCGCTAAGTGACGGGGACGTAAACACACCAGCATCGGTTGTCAAGCAATGCTAGGGGGACAACCACAGACACACAACACACACACACACACATACATATATATATATATACATATATATGACAGGCTTCTTTCAGTTTCCGTCTACCAAATCCACTCACAAGGCATTGGTCGGCCCGGGGTTATAGCAGAAGACACTTGCCCAAGATGCCACGCAGTGGGACTGAACCCGGAACCATGTGGTTGGTTAGCAAGCTACTTACCACACAGCATGTTTCTCTTTGCCTTCCAGACATGGTTTTGGTGATTGTGGACTCTTTCCTTGCGATGACTGGTGTCTCCGGATCGAAACCGTAGACCCAACTTTAATTACCCAAGATGATTCAAGAGATAAAAGTTGGCTTGTCGTGAACCTCCTCACTAAGTCAAAACGCTGCTGCTTTTGATCGAGTACCAGGGATCAAGGGACAAACTTCGCAATCACATGATGTATGCTCAGGGTTTCCGTGAATATTTATATGTATCAAAGTTGTGTATTTGAACACAATTTGAAAAGCCATATGTAACAAAATTTCAAAATAAACTTCGACCTTGATATATTCACTATACCTCATGTATTTACGTCTTTATGTAGTTCACAATTATACTTTCATATATAAATACAGATTAGAAATACCGCGGAAACTAAATTTGTTCCAACATATGCAAACTCAGTGATCGGATACTCGGAACAAAAACTAATGCAAAATAACTCTGTCTAGAACATTTATAATCTAAGCAACATTAATACAGCTTGTTTGATATTTTATCTCAGAGACTTTGTAACATACAAAGTGGCTCAAGAGAAGGTTTTCTAAAACAAAATATTACAACTAGGGCCGTTCTAAGGGATTATGTGCATAATAAATGTTGTTTTAACGTGTTGTGCGTACAATTGTAAAATAGAATAAAAAGAACTTTGTGAGAATCTGGGTGTTAGAATTATATTGCCAAGTATGAATACGTAAATGTATGTAAATGTATGTGTAGATGTGAACCTTTTACATACCACACATATGTGTATAGATATATATATATATATATATATATATATATATATATATATATATATATGTGTGGTGTGTGTGTGTGTGTATGTGTGTGAGTATGTATATTATATATGTATGTGTATATATCTATATATATATGTATGTATTGATATATACATACACACACACATATATATATTATATATATATATATATTATATATATATATTTGCATGTGTATGCGCACACGTATGCACACACACAAACACACAGAGGTACACACATACATACATACATACATACAAAATGAGTGTCACTTCGGAGATTTGCTGAAGGTGTCTTGTCAGATAGCGAAATTGGAAGCCATCTTCGAGTTTCTGTATAATGAAGTAATAGATGTACGGAGAAGGAAGCGCTTATAATGGATAGGTGGTTTTAATATAACAGTAGGGGGTCATCAGATTTAGGAAATTTAATGAGTTGTGACGTCATTGGCGGTAAAATCGTGCAGGTAACAAGAAATGCTGCAAAAACGAAATGAAATTGAGTATAAAGCGATAGTAGTATTAGTACGAACATTGCAATGAAGTTGTACAGTAATTATTCCTAACAAAATATAAAGGAAAAATATATAGTGTTAATATAGCTAATTATTTGATTATTAAATGAATAGGCGCAGGAGTGGCTGTGTGGTAAGTAGCTTGTTTACCAACCACATGGTTCGGTTTTCAGTCCCACTGCGTGGCACCTTGGCAAGTGTCTTCTACTATAGCCTCGGGCCGACCAAAGCCTTGTGAGTGGATTTGGTAGACGGAAACTGAAAGAAGCTCGTCGTATATATATATATATATATCTATATAGTATTATATATATATATATATATATATATATACGTGTGTGTGTTTGTGTGTCTGTGTTTGTCCCCCTAGCATTGCTTGACAACCGATCTGGTGTGTTTACGTCCCCGTCACTTAGCGGTTCGGCAAAAGAGACCGATAGAATAAGTACTGGGCTTACAAAAGAATAAGTCCCGGGGTCGAGTTGCTCGATTAAAAAGGCGGTGCTCCAGCATGGCCGCAGTCAAATGACTGAAACAAGTAAAAGAGTAAAAGAGTATTGTATAAGGTTAATAGTGATTCCGGTATAATAGGCGAAGGTATAAAATGATTTATATGCGAATGAAAACTGCTACAGCTGAAAATTCAGGAGATAAACCACTTGTAATGTGTTATCTAAAACAGTTGGCAAGTAGGAGAAAAATAATTTATCTACCACAAGAAAATAGATCGTTTGTATGAAGAAAAGAAATGTAATTAGTAATTGTTGTGAGATAACGTGTGATTAATACAAGTAAATGGAGGCGGGTGGATAAAATGTAGCAAAACAAAATAGATGACTAGTTACTATACTGATGGAAAATTTTAAAGAGAAGGACAACCGGAGATAAAATATAAGGGTAAAATTTACATAGGCGCAGAGGAGTGGCTGTGTGGTAGGTAGCTTGCTTACGAACCACATGGTTTGTGAGTGGATTTGGTAGACGGAAACTGAAAGAAGCCTGTCGTATATATATATATATATATATATATATATTATGTATATATAGGCGTAGGAGTGGCTGTGTGGTAAGTAGCTTGCTTACGAACCACATGGTTCCGGGTACAGTCCCACTGCGTGGTACTTTGGGAAAGTGTCTTCTATTATAGCCTCGGGCCGATCAAAGCCTTGTGAGTGGATTTGGTAGACGGAAACTGAAAGAAGCCTGTCGTATATATATATATATATATCTCACCGTGATCACCGTGACCGACCAGACTATCAGATGTTGTTACACATCGCTGGTCACAATGCGCTTTGCATTGTTTTAGCCTTCAAGTGACGCCACCTCGCTGGCTAAGCGAGCAGGCCAACAGAATAAAGAGTGAGAGAAAGTTGTGGCGAAAGTGTACAGCAGGGATCGCCACCACCCGCTGCCGGAGCCTCATGGAGCTTTAGGTGTTTTCACTCAATAAACACTCACAACACCCGGTCTGGGAATCGAAACTGCGATCCTACAATCGCGAGCCCGCTGCCCTAACCACTGGGCCATTGCGTCTCCACATATATATATGTATGTATGTGTGCATGTGTTTGTGTGTCTGCGTTTGTACCCAACATCGCTTGACAACCGATGCTGGTGTGCTTTCGTCACCGTAACATGGCGGTTCGGCAAAAGAGACCGATTGTAAGAAATAAAGCATCATTTAAGAGTAGAACAAGTTCAATTCTCCTTACTGCTCTACGGCAGTGAAATATGAACTGAATATCAAACAACAAATTCAACCTCTTGCGAAATTTCATCTCGACAGACTGCAATCAATATTTAACGTTCAACTGTTGATTATGTCTCAAACTACGATGTACAGTAAACTCCCTCCAATCCAGCACCACTGGAACCGGAAGGTTGCCGGGTAACTGAAATTTCCGGATATCTGATGATTACTTTTTAAGTTATTTTAGCACACAAGAAAAGCTCATAAAAACTCTTTATATACATCAGTGTTATCATTAATATTCTGAATATAGTAGAAATGAAAGACACAGGAAGAAATAAAGTATGATTTATGTAAAAAGCACAAGTTTTATTAACCAAATAACATATAGGCACAGGAGTGGCTGTGTGGTAAGTAGCTTGTTTACCAACCACATGGTTCTGGGTTCAGTCCCACTGCGTGGCACCTTGGGCAAGTGTCTCTACTATGGCCTCGGACCGACCAAAGCCTTGTGAGTGGATTTGGTAGACGGAAACTGAAAGAAGCCTGTCGTATTATGTATATATATATATATATATATATATATATATATTATCTATATATATATATTATATATATTATATATATTTATGTTGTGTGTGTATTTGTGTGTCTGTGATTGTCCCCCTAGCATTGCTTGACAACCGATGCTGGTATGTTTATGTCCCCGTCACTTAGCGGTTCGTGCAAAAAAGAGACCGATAGAATAAGTATTGGGCTTACAAAGAATAAGTCCCGGGGTCGAGTTGCTCGATAAAAGGCGGTGCTCCAGCATGGCCGCAGTCAAATGACTGAAACAAGTAAAAGAGAAAATAAAAGAGAAAAGAAAGAGATAGGGATTGTAAAAGTATTAAAATAAAATACGGTTCTGTACTTTGTGAAGCTATGATCCAATCTAGGTACAGTAGAAATTTTCTATCTTTTAATGACGATTAATTAACAGAGACTAGCATAAATTCTCTTCACCTTAATCAACAACACATTTTCTTTGCTTCTTTTTTTCTGGGTATCTTTACTTGAGAGTACCGAATGAGGAAGTTTACCATGCTGACAAGATCAAAATCCATAAGAATCTAAAGTACCATTAAATATATATCAGCTTCGATGTCTAGGGAATGTAAAAACGATGCCAAATACAAGAATTCCAAAAGGATCCTTTAATAACCCTAAAACGCTTAAGTGACACCACGAAGAAAACCACGCCCTTCTTCAAGACTCAATCAAACAACTGGCAAAAGAGAAGTGCAGACTGTAATTTATTTATTTATGCGCCCTTTTCAAGCCTAGCCAGGCTCATGGGCCCAGTTTCCCGGTTTCTGTGGCGTATGTGTTCTCCCCAGCTGGACGGGACGCCAGTCCATCGCAGCGTTACTCAAGAAACAGGAAGGAAGGGTTAGAGAAAGTTGGGGCGAAAGAGTACAACAGGGGTCGCCACCAACCTCTGCCGGAGCCTCGTAGAGCTTTTAGGTGTTTTCGCTCAATAAACACACACAACGCTCGGTCTGGGAATCGAAGCCGCGATCCTCCGACCGCGAGTCCGCTGCCCTAACCACTGGACCAATGCCCCTCCGCACATAGACTGTAAGACCTAGGTAAAAGTATGCAGGAGAGTAGATTACGTTGGATATGAATATT
>NW_021834490.1:0-7500 GCF_006345805.1 Octopus sinensis
GGGGCGACAACTGGTATGTACATATATATATATATATATATATATATATACGTGTATGTGATTGTGTGTGTGTGTGTTACAACATATAATACCTCTATATGTCTACTGTGCCTGTTAGAAATAGCAGCCAATGTCCTTCAAAATTATCCATAACATGAGCAATAACAAATGTTACAGTTGTAATAACAATATCACAAACATTTATAATGGTTTCAAATTTTTGCACAAGGCCAGCAATTTTGGGAGTAGGGGATCAGTCGATAACACCCGATGCCAGTATCGACCCCGGAAGGATAAAAAGCGAAGTCGACTCAGATCCTAATAGATTTTTCAAATGAAAACATCTATAATAACGCCTCCTACAACTGTAACATCACCAACAACAAAACCAACATCAATAACAACAAACAACTTTAATAATAGAACTAGCAGCTACAATAACAACAACAATTAGAATTGTTATACAATGAGAATGATGGTTTCAAATTTTGGTACAAGGATGGATATTTTGAGGGAGGCGGATGAGTCGATTACATCGACCCCGATGTTTCACTGGTACTTAATTTATAGACTCCAAAAGGATGAAAGGTAAATGCGACCCTGGGAGGGATTTGAACTCAGAACATAAAGACGGATGAAATACCACTAAGCATTTCGCCCGGCGTGCTAACGTTTCTGCCAGTTCACTGCCTTAAATACAATGAGAATAACAACATCAAAAAGAACGAACAGCTATAATAGTAACAACAACGACACCACCATCAACAACAACAACAATCGTTCTTTCTGGCAGTGTTGGCTCCATTAGTGTCAAGTACCTGCGGCATTAACACCCTGATTATACCCCGATACTTTTCTCTCTCTCTTTCGCCCACACTCACTCACTCACACTCTCTCTCTCTCTCTCTCTCTCTCTCTCTCTTTCTCTCTGACTCCCTCACACTGTCCGCTCCACCTTCTGTATAGCATCTCTTACCACCATCTTGCTTTCCCGTTATTTCTCTCCGTCTCTCTTTCTCTCTCTTCACTCTCTCTCCTTTTCTCTTTGTCTCTGCCTCTTTTTCTCTCTTCCTCACACTTTCCCTTCCCACACTCTCTTCCACCCTACTCTTCCTCTCCTCCCGTTATCTTTTGTATCCATCAACTCTCTCTCTCTCCTTTACCCTTACTCTCCTCATAATGCTTCTCTTCACCCAATTTCTCCCCTAATCTTACTCTCCCTTCGTCCTTCCTTTCCTCACTCCTACGCCTCCATACTCTTCCTCCCTTACTCTCTACTTCTATCTCTCCCTACCTCACCCCTCTTTTATTCCTTTTTCTTTCATACTGTCAAACGTACTTTCCTCCTTTTTATCTCTCTTATTGTTTCCGCCATTTTCTGCCTGACAATCTTTATGGCCGTAACTGCTGCGAGCTGGCAGAAACGTTAGCACGCCGGGAGGAATGCTTAGCGGTATTTCGTCTGCCGTTAGGTTCTGAGTTCAAATTCCGCCGAGGTCGACTTTGCCTTTCATCCTTTTGGGATCGATAAATTAAGTGCCAGTTACGCACTGGGGTCGATATAATCGACTTAATCAGTTTGTCTGTCATTGTTTGTCCCCTCTGTGTTTAGCCCCTTGTGGGTAGTAAAGAAATAGGTATTTCGTCTGCCGCTACGTTCTGAGCTCAAATTCCGCCGAGGTCGACTTTGCCTTTCATCCTTTCGAGGTCGATTAAATAAGTACCACTTACGCACTTGGGTCGATATAATCGATTTAAAACATTTGTCTGGGTCCGTTTGTCTGTCCTGTTCGCTCTCTGGTTTAGCCCCTTGTGGGGGTAAATAAGAAATAGGTATTTCGTCTGCCGCTACGTTCTGAGCTCAAATCCCGCCGAGGTCGACTTTGCCTTTCATCCTTTCGAGGTCGATTAAATAAGTACCACTTACGCACTTGGGTCGATATAATCGATTTAATCCGTTTGTCTGTCCTTGTTCGTCCTCTCTGTGTTTAGCCCCTTGTGGGTAGTAAACAAATAGGTATTTCGTCTGCCGCTACGTTCTGAGTTCAAATTCCCCCGAGGTCGACTTTGCCTTTCAACCTTTCGGGGTCGATAAATTAAGTACCTGTTGTGTACTGGAGTCGATCTAACCGACTAGCCCCCTCCCCAAAAGTTTTGGACCTTATGCTTAGAGTAGAATAGAATCGTTACCGCGCTGGAAAAGTGCTTAGCGGCATTTCGTCCGTCTTTGCGTTCTGCGTTTAAATTTCGTCGAAGTAGACTTTGCCTTTCATCCTTCCAGGATTGGTAAAACAAGTACCAGTTGAATACTGGGGTCCATGTGATTGATTATCTCCACCTTCGGAATTGCCAAAATCTGAAATCAAATTGAAACCAATTTTTATACCCGTCTATTGTTTCTCTCTCTCTCTCTCTTTCTGTCTCTCTTTCACTGTCTCTCTCACGCACACACATATACACATACACTTCTTGCCGCTCACCATTTTTTTTTATTTCTCCCTCTTTCTCCCTTTCTCTCCTACTCTCTCTTTCTCTTTGCTTCTCCGTAAGAAGAAAGTAAGACTTCTCAGTAAGAATACAATCAACAACAGCAACAACACCTAATATATAACAAGAGTTGCAACAATAACAGCATTTACACGTGCAACAACAAAGCTAGCTGCAACAACACGACCCACAGAGAGTGAGGAGCGTGAAACGGAAAGGAAGAGGGAAAGAAAGGAGTGAAAGGAAACAAAACATAAATGGTAAAGAGAGAGACTGAAGGGAATAGTAGTGAATGGTGGTAAAGGCGGTAGCGGCGGCGGCGGTGGTGGTGGTGGTGGCGGCGATTTTGGCGATGGTTTTGGTGATAGGGATTGTAACAAGAGTATTTTTTGCATTCCCCATTCAGGTCGGTCCTTATCGAGCAGATTTAACTTTACTGCCGTTCCAGTCACGATCATCCAGTCTATTGCGAAAATTGTAATAGCGTTATGAGTATAATTTTTAAAACGCAATAAAATGTTGTTTTCAGAAAATAGTTTTACTTAAATTAAGAATTAGAACAGAACATTTATAATCGGCCTAAGAACATATGAACTTATCGTGACGGAATTAATTCCTGTCTTTATGAGGAACCCAAGATTTCGCTTTCTAAAATCCGACAGTACAATCCTAACTGGGTTTCTTTCCACTGAATCCTTACATGTCCACGTGGACATGAAAATTGTGAAAGTGAAGGCCTCTCATTACCGCATTCGAGCGTGAAACCTTGAGTAGGTCAACGCATATTCATTAGCGACAGAGGCAGTATTAATACCTAGGGCTAATATTTTATCCACACTTAATCGTGGATGTTCTGTTAGAACAAGTTATACTGTAGTAGTTACCATGAGAAAAAAACTCTCATATTGGCTTTTGGTGCAAAATGCACTCATGCTTATAACGCTGGATGAGAGATATATCTCCACCACGTCCAGCGCCGAAATCACGTGAATTGGTGGCCTCGTCACGAGAGATTTGTCTCTCCGCGAGCGATATAGACAAGAGTCCATTTTGCACCAAAAAGCCAATATGATAATCTCCCGCTGATGGTAACTACCGCAGTATAGCATCTTTTAATAGAACATCCACATTCAAGTGGGAATAAATATTCTTTTCTACTCTAGGCACAAGGCCCGAAATTTTTGGGGAGCGGCCCAGTCGATTAGATCGACTCCAGTACGCAACTGGTACTTAATTTATCGACCCCAAAAAGATGAAAGGCAATGTCGACCTCGGTGGAATATTGGGGATAAATATTACCACAAGAAACTTAGTATCCATTTGCGAAAATTCATCTGATAAGGCATTAGTCAACCAAAATATACAGAAGCAAATACTTGCCGAAAGCACAGCATCTAAGTTCGAACCCGGACCCACATGGCTGCGAAATGGAACTCTGAAACGCACATCAATGCCTACCTACACCCATACATAGACGCCCCAAGTAAAATTATTGCCCCGAAATTAATTTCTATAATTCCCTGTCTTTAGAATCAACAGTATTTTCTGGTATTTTCATGTTTAAGATTACACATCTTATATTGCTGTCACGTTTTGGTGGAGTGGGATGTAAAAGTGGGCACGGAGCGATGCGTTTCAGTATTAATTTTCAAATATATAAGTAAAAATATATGTATAGGTTTAAGCTTAAGTATAGACATGAGTTTGGGCGTGTGGATGGAGGTATATATTTCTATGTGTATCTACGGGTAGGATAAATATTATTTCAATTAATTATTTATGTTTTATTTAATCTTTTCGTAGGTGTACGTGGGGTGACTGGGTGTTTATTACTAAAAGGTTTATATTAATTTTCACTTTGATTTCGTAATTTAATTTTGCTTGTGTGTGTATGTACACACACATACACACATATGTGTATATATATATATATATATATATATATATATATATATATATTATATTAGTATATATATATATTAAATGCATGTATGTACAGATTTACGTATGGAATTTGAAATATACATACATAGGTATTCATAATATCTATTACCTATATCTCCCTTTCCTGTATATATATATATACATATATATATATATATACATTATATAGACAAACACACATATATATATAGAGATAGATAGATAGATAGATAGATAGATAGATAGATAGATAGATAGATAGATAGATAGATAGATAGATAGATGCACATACATATATGGTACGACGAAAAAATGAATCGACGTGTAAATATTTTTTTGATGTTGAAATTACTTTTCTGATTTTATTCAGTTTTGCGAATATTTCTGATCAAGGAAAGGATTTCTGAAGGAAATAATCTGGTACTTATAACGAAATAATGTCGTGTAGCAAAAATGAGAAAAACAGAAAAAGGGGAAAATATAGGAAGAATTGTGTGTAAACACACAAAACACACGCATACACACGCACACAGACTCCCCCCCACACACACATACACACACACACGCATAACCTTACTTGTGAAACTGCAGACGTAATGGAGTATTATTTAACAAAACAACACAATCTGTTAATGGCAGAGGGACAAAGAGAGGGATGCGGAGACACAGGCACACATACACACACACACACACTAAAGTGCACATACACACACACACTAAAGTGCACATACACACACAAATACACACGCACACACACATACATGCACACATACACACACACTAAAGTGCACATACACATACAACTACACACGCACACACATACATGCACACACATACATGCACTCACACACATACAAGAAATACGCACGCACACACGCATACATGAACACACACGCACACGTTTGTACAATACGCGATATGGATTGACAGAGTCATGTGTGGTTATATCGGAGACGGCCATCAGATCCGATCCGCATCTTAATTACTCCATTGCAGACGAGTATTATGAAGAGTGTTTCTGCAGCTGAAACCCACAAGATCCTAATCTCTGAAATTATTTCTTGAAAAGTATATAAACCGTAAAATCTTTTCTACTCTAGGCATAAGGGCCGACATTTTGAGTGAGGGGGCCAGTCGATTAGATCGACCCCAGTACGCAACTGGTAATTAATTTATCGAACCTGAAAAGATGAAAGGCAAAGTTGACCTCGGCGAAATTTGAACTCAGAACGTAAAGGCAGACGAAATACCGCTAAGCATTTCGCTCAGTGTGCTAACGTTTCTGCCAGCTCCTCGCCGTCTTATATAAACCGCAAAATGTCAGCAGGTATAAAAGGTGAATACGGTTACTCAGCCACTTTACATTCGTAGGAGTACGGCCGTTTCGCAGGCCTCTTCATCTAATAATAATTTTAGTAGGGAAGAAATTATGCTTACATGTTTGTATTAAAGTGTATGGCACGAATATTACAATACAATTCTGTATCTGCAGTTCAATGCAAATAAAGAAAGCTAGATCGTCATACGGATGGCAAGCGGTGAAAACTATATATTCACCTCTTGCTTTATCTACAAACACACGTAAATGTCGTCAGTGTATCATATATCCGAAAGAGAAGTACAGTCAAAAGCATAGAACTTTAGTGTATTTATAAGCGGTTAAGTCTCTGTCCGGTCATAGAGTGACCAATGGTTTCACGTCCATAAAGGTCTTAGCTTTACGGACAGCTCGCCAGACTCTAATAGCAAAACTCTTGTAGCTCTTCAAACTTCGGAGGTAGAAGTCATTTCTGGTCAAGTTAGTAAACAAAGAATGAACAATCCGGGTCGGTGAAGGCGGGTTTTCTCCTTATGGGCCAAAGTGGCAAAGAGAGAACTCTGTCTTTAGGTTGCTTTTAGCCCGTAAGGACTTTTCCGATCTAATCAATGAATGGGGAATCGCGTGCTTGCAGCAGGTAGCGTTTGAAGCTTATGCAGGGACATCTCTATGATCCTCCTCCTCCTGATATCGTATAGGGTCTTTTCATCTTTAAGGCGCCACATGTGGCTTACCAAGGATGTGACGAATCGCTTTTCCGGACTCCTAAAAGAGGACCTATGTTCGTACAGGCGTCACTTGAAGGCAGTTCGGGCTGACCCGATATATTTCGGAATTTGTATGCTGGTTTTGTTAACATTTCTGGTGCCTCTTCAGTTGGCTCCGGGCCTGCAAATTTTGTTGTTGTCGCTGCTGTTACTGGAGCTGCTGTCGGTGCTGTTATTACAGAGCGTGAGTCTGACGATATTCCTGCGGCTATTGTCACTGTAGTATTCATCCCTAGCCGTGGTGCTGTTACTGCTGCTGTCGCGTTGGTGATGTGGCTGTCGTCGTTGGTAATACTGGACGTGGGATTGGTAGCTTCACTGGTGCTGCTAGTGTTCACATGGTCGACATCATCGGTCATAGCGCTGGTGTTGGGGGTCGTTGGTGTCAGTGTTGGTGTTTCTGCTGCTATCGTTGGTGTTCATGTTGTTGGATGAGACGTTGCTGCTGTTACTATGGTCGCTAGGTCTGGGTACCACCATAGCCTCATAAATGGCTCCATCAACCTCGCATTGTTCCCTCTCACCAACCACTGAGCAGTCATTTACTCCACTGCATGAGCAACCCGCTCCCTCCCGCGTTTTATGGGTGTTTGCTAAGATAATTTTCCTGAGAAGTGCGCAACTACAGGAGACCCTTGGATTGTGCCTATTGAACAAACGTCCATACCTCGGTGTCTGCGTGAAGTGTTTGTCTAATAACCTGAGGAATATTCTTCTCACTCAAGTCTTGACGTTGAGTGAGAAGGGTGGGGTAAACCAAACGACGTTCCGGTGGAGCTTCCTTTTACGAGTGCTAGGGACCGACATATCGGAGATGCGGTTCCTAAACGTACTGGACAACTATGCCTTGTCGTAATAGGGGGCTGCGGCGTCGAAAATTTCTTGGCTTGAGGATAAGTTCGAGATCCTGTTGCGCTAATCAGGTTCTTTCTAAGTCGATCAAGTGAGTGTTCCTTGGCTCGTCTAGAGCTAATGAAATAACAATGGTTAAATTTATGGAAGCAA
>NW_021834490.1:12500-27500 GCF_006345805.1 Octopus sinensis
TTCGGTTTGGAAGGAATTCATTTGCGTTGTTAATAGAGGTCGCCATTTTTGTTGCCTTAGCCAAGGGGCAGTTTCGAAAAAGAATGAAAAAAAGTGATTCAAAAGAGCCAAAAAAAAATTAATAAATAAAATAACGTAAGTTATAAAATTGGGAATAGTAACACCAACAATAACAACAAAATGAAAAAGTGTCTTATAAAGAAAAGAGAAAATACCAGTATTCTACAAGAATAAAAAGAAACAAACAATAATTTGTTTTATCCATATATGTGTATGTAAATAAACATAAGTAAGTTGGTTTTGTGCAAACATTATATACAAATTTATATATATATATATATATATATATATATATACCTTTAGAGCCATATTTGATTGTACTCAAAACATACAAACACTTATAAAATGTATGCATATGTACCTATGTGTATATTTTGGGGTTTACGTATATAAATCTATGAGCGTATACCTACCTACATACCTACATACATATACACACACATACATACATATATATATATATATATGTATGTATGTATATATATATATATACATATAATTACATATATGTATATACATATATACACATATATACACATGCATATAAATACATATATATATATATATATATGCATATATTATATATATATATATATATATATATATATACCTTTAGAACCATATTTGATTGTACTCAAAACATACAAACACTTATAAAATGTATGTATAAGTACCTATGTGTATATTTTGGGGTTTACGTATATAAATCTATGAGCGTATACCTACCAACATACCTACATACATATACACACACATACATACATATATATATATATATATGTATGTATGTATATATATATATATACATATAATTACATATATGTATATACATATATACACATATATACACATGCATATAAATGCATATATATATATATATATATATATATGCATATATATATATATATCTATATATATAATATATATATATATATATATACGTATATTTTAACATATATGTATGTATAAATATGTGTACGTGTGTGTGTGAGTGTGCGTGTGTATAGATACACATATGTAAAAAATAAACAAATTATTTAGGGACACAGCGAGAGATGATTGAAAGAGAAAGAGAGGTTGAGAAACATGGAGAGAAGGGGGTTGAGAGAGGTGGTGGCGTAAAAGTAGACAGCCCCCGTATCTGTTCAACCTTAGATTCTGAATGTTAAAAATCTTGCGGCTATTGACTATCCAGGGACAGGACATTGTTTTCAGATTCTTATAATGTTTTATTCTTGTTATTATTGTTGGTGTTGAAGGTGTTGAGCAGAAAGTTTAGAGCGGCGGAAAGATTTTTTTGCGGTTCACGTTGTGAGTTCAGTTTCAATCGACATCAATTTTACCTTTCATCTTTTCGGGGGCGAATAAAATAAGTAAGAGTTGAGTCCTAAGTTTGTCTATCCTTGCTCACGTTGTGCCAAAATTGAAATTATTAAAGTGGCACAATCGTTAGCACGCCGGGCAAAATGCTTAGCGATATTTTATCTACAGCTACGTTTTGAGTTCAAATTCCGCCGAGGAAGACTTTGCCTTTCATCCTTTTGGGGTTGATAAATGAAGTACCAGTTATGCGCTGGGGTCGATGAAATCGACCGGCCACCTCCCCCAAATTTCAGGCCTTGTGCTTATAGTAGAAAGGATTATTATCATTATTATTATTATTAACATTATTAAAACTCACTACTTATATTGCTGGGTAAGATGGAAAGTGTCAGCTGTCCACAGCCAGCCGACTAGGGTGACACTTGTTTACTGGTCATGCTTCAAGATACCTGCGAAGAATTCTCGCAATTCCAAGCAATGCTAATTTTCGTAGGTGTTCTACCTTCACACCTGCATCGATCTTTTTCAGTCATATTGGTAACTGAACGCTGATACTTCCAAGTGTACCAATTACAATTGGTATAACGTCTGCTTGCTTCTGTGACCACAGCCTTCCTATTTCCCGCTTCAAATCGTCATAGTTGTTTATTTTTTCTTCTTCTTTCGCATTGATCCTATTATCACCGGAGCATGCTATGTTGATTATCGTACATGTTTTTGTTTTTTATCCACCACAACAAAGTCCGGTTACCGATGTCTGGTCACGTGATCACACTGGATCATTGCAACCCGCAGGATTTTGCAATTCTTATTTTCGCTGACTCCTACTGGGGTTTGCTGATACCACGTCTTTGTAGGCCGTGATTTCCACAGAATTCCCAATGGGCCGTTCTTGCCATATTGTCGTGGCGTCTTTTGTATTCGCGCTGTGCCAATTTCGGGCATTCGCTAACGATGTGCCACACCGTTTCACACCTCTCACCGCATATTCTACATTTGTCACTATCGGTAGTGTTGTGTATTCCGCACTTCATACAACTGGTCCTTAACGCTTTTTCCTAAGTTGCGCATATGAGTGCTTCTGTCTCTATCTTCAGCTAACTCCTCCTCATCCATAGCCACCGCTCCTCTGTATCTGTCTTAGCGTTCACATCTCTTGCAATTATTATCATAGTTATTCTGAAAGACTCTCGGATAGTTCTTAATTACCGGTTATTCATTTGAAAGCTAAACAAATCACCAAAGGTTTCAAATAGTACCTTCTCCTGTGACTCAAAGTGACTACTCACCTTAGAATGCAAACTGTGCCCAACAATGCTGTCTTTCAGATCACTTCGAGCCTGACAGCAGCTCAATATTCTTGATATGTTTTTCAAAGCCCTTGGGAACTGCTCCTAATGCTCCAATTACCACCGGTATCACCATTACTTTCCTCATACCCCATTATTATTATTATTATTATTTTTATTATTATCATTATTATTATTATTATTATTATTATTATTATTATATTATTATTATTATTGTTATTGCCATCGGTGTATCATACTGCACGTATACACACCGTCAGAAGTCAATGCTGTGGCATTGACTGACATAGAATGTTTCCATTGAATTTTTGTGTTAGAAACACAATACATGTCTGATCACAACAATCTTCGTCGCTACAGCCTCTCCTGAAAAAGACAGAAACGTGTCGCCTTCGTTGATGTTAATGCCTTGCACCCGATTCTCACCTGCTTAAACGAAATTCCAGCTTCTGTGTCCAGGGAACAGTAAAAGTCTACATGCATTGGCATTGCGGAAGCTTGGATTCGTACAGTAAAAGAAGTCCCTTCCTTCCTATACATCCTCACCGTAGACATTGACGGATCCCTCTCTGATAAGTGACTTCAAATCTAAAATGTACGCTGTACTGTATGTACTAATTTCAAAGACCATAATATATATTACTCCCTTAATTACCCAATTCACGTCATTATATTATAATTGGGTTTACTAGTACAAACAAAACACTGATATAATAAAGCGTTTAAAAGTGTAAATT
The DNA here is from genome assembly GCF_006345805.1 of Octopus sinensis. Taxonomy (NCBI): domain Eukaryota; kingdom Metazoa; phylum Mollusca; class Cephalopoda; order Octopoda; family Octopodidae; genus Octopus; species Octopus sinensis. The sequence goes on from NW_021834490.1 coordinate 15,931, forward strand.
CGTTTTGCCTTAATGAGATTAATTATAACCGTTGAAATGAATAATTTAAGCAATAAGGGCATATACAAACACAGAGCCAGATACACACACACACACACACACACACACATACACATGCACACACACATACACACGCATACACACACACTTTTAGACGGAGAGCATTGGAAGGAAACAGATATACAGACAGATATATAAGTAGAAGTTTGGATAGACATAAATACGTACACATGTAACCACATATACTATATGATAAGTAAAGTCTACCCCAGAAATTACCAGCATGGGGCAAACACTCCACCGGTGGAAACTGAGAGAACTGTGGTGGGGCATAGGATCCAAATATTACTTTTCTGTTTTTTAATGGAATATGAAGTTATGAAAATCTGTTTTGTCCCCCCACCCACCCCAGCATACTGCACCTATACTCAGCCTAGCCAAACCAATCCCTCTAGCCAAGCATACTTTTTGAAGACTGTTTGCTACAGTATAGCACTACACTGATGCTCCAGTATGGATGTTTCTTGTAGAAAAGTATATAATTATAAAATATTAAAAATAAGGTTGATTTTTTTCCAACCACTGGTAGGGGCATACATTTTTCTGGAAAGTAACAGTGGAGCCTTGGGGAAAATGGATTGGACAACACGGGCCTTAATGGTTCACCCCTCTCTCTCTCTCTCTCTACATGTATGTATGTATGTATGTATGTATGTATGTATGTATGTATGTATGTATGTATGTAAAGGATATAAGGAGTTATCCTTAGGATGACTCAAATTAATAAGCATGCGTTCTGAGTGCTCAAATAGGTGCGTCTCCATAATTCCAGTTTGAACAGCAGGTGGAGTTATGGCTATGCAATTACCTTGTTCAGAGCGGCTAAAGGTGGCTTCCTTTTGAGTCAGTAGGTATAGGTTAAAGTAGCGAGGAAAGGTAAACTATTAGGCAAGACATAACAAGGACATTTAATTTAATTTAATTTAATCTAATTTAGATACATAACCAACGGCAAAAAATAGTCTCCGACAGCTGTTTCTGGGATATCTCAGCTATTGGATCATCGATCGAAGACGCAGTTGGGCATTCCATCATCGGAGAGATATATGTTAATCAATTGAAGATAGTTCGTCATCAATGATATTGTTGTGGTTCATTATGTCCATGAAGGCGGAAGAGTTCAATTTAATCCTGTTAGATCAAATATTATTTAGGTAAATCCATGATCAGAAACGATGGTTAGCATGGTGAGAAGGACGAAATAATGGTTATTCATTACTCCATAGTGAGGGGAAATGAATGCTAGCAGTTCCAAAGCTGTGCAAATACTGAGGGAATAAATAATACGTTCTGGTGATAGATAGATAGATAGATAGATAGATAGATAGTTAGATAGATAGATAGATAGATAGATAGATAGATAGATAGATAGATAGATAGATAGATAGATAGATAGATAGATAGATAAAAAGAAAGATAGATAAGAGGTTTGTACTAGGAGTAATTTAGTGTAGGGAAATTAGAAGGTTAATATTAAGCAGGTCCAGTGGACTGCTTAATATTTCTCCAACCCAAATCAGTAACTAGTTCATTTCTCCAATTGTGATGAAGTGGAACCCTCTTTTCACATCAATGTAGCATTAATCAGACCAATTATACTATATAGAATTTCGTTAACACGATCATGACTGAATAACTACACTATAGAAGAAAATAGCACTACATCTAACAAGGCATAACTACTCCCCTCATTTTACTTGGACTCTGCATCTAAACCAAGATCTTCGATGCTATGAAAAAGTCCGTGAAGACCCTTCTGTCAGATTTATAAAGGGGTTAAAATAAATTGGGACGAAGCTCGCCCCAGCTTAAGTACATGTACTTCGAAACAGCATCGGCAAGAAACGTCTTTAAAAACAAAAATTGCTCGCTCTCGTGATTTAAATCGATCTTCTCAAAACCCTGAGAATTGGCCAAAAGCTGCCAGAAGAGAGATCGAAACGAATGCAAACAAACGGCAGTCGCCATCACTAAACTCCCGTGTCTCTCCGTCGTATATGGCCGAGTCAACAGAGATAACTGGAATATATTCAATTTAGAAAATACTTGGAACCATATTTCGGTAGAAAACTCTCCTACTTTTTCGAAACGGGCAATTCTTGACAAAAAAAAAAGTTCTTTAAAAAAAAGACAAAAAAACAAACAGCTCTAATTTTGAAAGATACAAAAGTTGTTGGTGGAGAGCACCTGGAATCATATGTGGTTAATTACCAGAATATTAATACAGTTATGTATACAGCTGCTGTCATTCCTAAAGTAAACCTAGGAGAAATCTACAGTATACATGATAAAGAAACTACTAAACGGAAACAAGCTAAATGGAAAACAAAAGTTGAAAATATCAACAACGTGGGCCACTATATTGGATGGTTAACCACGATAATGAAATGTAAGAGAAATAATGAGTTTTTGCCACATAAATTACATCTTATGAATAAATTAACAAAACTTTATGGTGTCTATTCACACAGTAAGCTCTTGAATGAAGCTTGATTATCCACGGACTCAGGACGCTGAGCGAAAATCTTCACTGTCGCCAGAGAACGTTTGAAATAACCTGTAAATAATAAAGTTTACTTCTAACCCACATATATTATAGAGAATTGAGGAAGAGTAATATTACCATTAAAAGTAGCACTCCCAAGATCTTGAATAGTTCTGGTTGAAAATCAGGAATGAATAGAGGGATTTTAACCGTGATGTCTCGTGGCTAAATGCAATAAAGAGAGAATATTGTACCAACATCAATAGTAAATCACATGTATTTGATCCAGAAACTTTCACCACAGTTGTAGGCAAACCGCATAAAACGGAGGCATCCAGAAGTGATCTAATAGCATGAAACTGGTACCATAGGCTGATATTTTACAGAAAACCTCTAATGTGTGTATTCAAAGAGTGTTTTGGAAATTCAGATTGATATACGAAATTGGCTTGCTATTGGCTGGAAGAATGTTGTAGCCAAGAATAAAACCACCGAGTTGGCAGAAAATTCTAGACCCGGAAACAGTACACAAGCTGCCTCAACTAATTCCTCCAGGATCAACACGAGTCCAACGTATGATGAGCGGGCAGGTGGAAAGGAGTGAGTTTAGGGATGTACAGAAATATTCTTACCGTAATTATTTACATTTTGGTATTAAATCCATTGTCATTCCATTAAATCCATTATTATTCCTGCTACAAAAATCGAAGGACCACATGCGAGGGTCTGCAACTACGAGAAACATTAATGTATTGCTGCAAGGGACATTAATGTAACCCTTTTTTCTTTTTTTTTTTTTTGTAGATAACGTCAAGTTTTATGTTAAAATTGTCAACAATGTCAAAAACAGTAGAAATGAATAACATTTTAAACTGAGAAGAATGGAATTAAGAAACGTTCACATTTTATTGTTGAACGGCAAAAACCAGTCCTCTAGGCCTAGAACCTGAGCATCAATTGTCTCACTATCTCTACTCTCCCACAGAAAGAATGCTACAAGTCCGTAAGCATTGATGAAAACATATACAAAGGTACTATGAATAAAGATAGAGTGACCAGAGAATATTACGCCAGACTTAGAAAAATATGGCAGTCGTAACTCTCCTATTACATTAAGACAATATCCCACAATGCATTTCTACTAACAGTGCTGATTAGTGAGATTCCAACGATGGATCTTTGGATCTTTGTTAGAAACCAGTTACTTTATCAGAAGAAGAATTTAACGAATTAAAACCAGAAGTGAGCACACATTCAGGCATAAAAATATGCAAGACTTTTTTCAAGTTCCAGATGTGAATTTGTCTGTGTTAACTACATTCCAAAGATGGAGCCTTGTATCTTTGTTGGAAACCGACTCCCACCTCAGAGGAAGATTTATAATAATTAAAAAATAGAAGAGACACACATAAATAAATACATACATATATAGATATATACACACACGCATACAAACATAAATGCATAATGCTCACACACACACATACATATGTATCTCTGTGTCTTTCTGTTCGTCCCCTCACTCCTATCTTGACAACCTCTGTTGGTTTATTTACGTCTTCGTATCACAGCGGCTGCTCACAGTGACTAATAGAAAAATTACTAGGATTAAAAGTAACTTAAGTGCTACCGACCGCCTTGTTCGACTAAACCCATCTCGGTTGTAGCCAGCATGGTCTCACTTGAATGTTTGATGCAATATATATATATATATATATATATATATATATATATATATATAACAGAAACACACGCACGCACGCACACACATATATGTGTATGTTTATGTGCATATACATGCATACATACATATACATATATATATACATACATACATACTTACATACGTACATCAAAATTATTAATATATATTTCTTAGTAAATTAATTTAAACATACATACAAGTAACATTGATTAAATGTTCGGCTGAAATTCTTACCAATAAATCATTTTTTACGAATTCTTTTTATTTTATTTTCATATATATGTGTTAAGCGTTCTTTATTCGTTTTATATTACGAAAAATTTAGCAAATTGATGGCCTTTTTGCTCATAATAACCAAACACACACTTCAGTTTGTAGCTATGTATGAATGTAGTGCACCTACATATGTACATACATACTTACACACATACGCACTCAGACACACACACACACATATCTATGTATATATATATATATATATATATATATATATATATATATATATATATATATATATATATTTACATATATGTACACACGTGTATATATATAATGCATGTATTATTATATATATATATATATGTGTGTGTGTGTGTGTTGTGTGTGTACGTTCGTGTGTGTGTGTGTGTGTGTGTGTGTGTGTATGTGTGTGTGAGTGTGTGAAATCAATTCTGATTGTTTACATCGAAATTTTTCGGTTCCGAAAACAGACTTTTATATTTTAACCACACACACGCCCAGATAGAGACAGACAGACAAAGAGAGAAAAAGAGCCAGAGAGATTGATATAGATAGATAGATAGATAGATAGATAGATAGATAGATAGATAGATAGATAGATAGATAAATAGATAGATAGATAGATAGATAGATAGATAGATAGATAAATAGATAGATAGATAGATAGATAGATAGATAGATAGATAGATAGATAGATAGATAGATAGATAGATAGGGAGAGAGAGGGGGAGAGTGAGACAGACAGAGATACGTACACATGCACACACACATACACACCCTACACGCACACACACACACACAAATACACACATGTATATACACTCTGTTTTTATATATAGAACGGGAATACACTATTTCTCCTCGCGTGGGATATATCTCAATCTTTTTTCTTCTTCTTCTCCTCCTCCTTCTTCTCATTATTATTATTATTATTGTTATTAGTGTTGCTTTGCGCCTAACCGTTTTCTCAGTGTGTGTATGCGCATGCTCGTGTGTGTACGCATGCGTGCATGTGTTTGTATGAGTATGCCTTTACGTCTATATGTTTTTTTATTTGTATGCTTTTATCTATGTCGAGCGCGTGTCTCGGCGAAAAGTGGAGGGTTTCTGGTATAAAATAATCACAAGTGTCAAAATAATTTCGCTAAATCTGTTACAAACCCTTGTCTGCCATGATGCCCGACCATGTATCAGTATTACATAGACACAGAAAAAACAACCGTCTCTAGGGGACAAGAAACCCAGCTAATATTACTGGTGATTGCAATTAGCCATTGGAGAAGGCTTCTAATTTCTTTAAAATTAAATTTTTTTAATATTTAATATCAGCATATTAAGCAGATACACGCGAACACGTGTGGCTATGTATGTATGAATGCGTGTATCTATAGGTGTATACATATACGAGCTTACATATATGTACATATATATATATATATATATATATATATATATATATATATATATATATATATATATATATATATATATATATATATAAATATGTATGTATATATATATATATATATATATATATATACCTGTATATATACACACATATAGATATTTAGTAATATGTTAATATATTTACGTACACAGAGTGATCTATATATTAGTGTGCGTACACATTCACAAACACACACACATATATATGCATGTATGTATGTGTATATATATATATACATACACATTTACACACATACATTCATGTACACGCTTGTTTTTTTCTTTAGAAACGATAAGAACGCTATGTATGAGGCAGATTATATATTCTTGTACGGAATTTTCTACTACTACTACTATTATGAGTAGTAGTAGTAGTAGTAGTAGTAGTAGTAGTAGTGTTGTTTTTGTTGTTGCTGTTATGTTGTCTAAATTCTGATCAGTGTCGCAGGAATTTTCACCGTCTTTAAATCTATAATATATGTGTGCTGTGCGCGCGTGTACGTTTGCGTGTATGTATGTGTATATATTTGTTGTTGTTGTTGTTGTCGGCATCCTTTTGTCTCGGGAGACAATAGAGTTGTGCATAAACTAATCCAGTCCGGTTTTTACATTTCATGTCCTCTCCAGTTTTGCGCAGGCCTGGGCTAGATGTGAGAAAATCCTGGGTAGCCCAATCATCAGGAATCCTCTCTCGACCTTGCTGACATAGTCCAAAGGAGTGCAGTTCATTACGTTTGGCACCAGCTTGGTTGCAGGAGATGCCGCAAGAGTGTCGAGTCGAACACTAAACCGCCTACGAGGCTCCACTCCGGATTTCTTTGAAGGTTGTCTCCTTTCCGTAACCCTGGATAGGGGCCGATACCGGGTATTGTCAGCCGGAGCCAGCTGATCCCGGGACTCATGTCAGGCAGGGTCGTCACTCCCTGAAGTAGTGAAGAAAATTGCTACCTACTACCTACGTATATATATATATATGGAGTCCCATTTGTAGAAAATAGAAATAAACAGTCTTGACAGCTATTTCTAATTTTTCGGTATGCGGCCAAACAACCTGTTGCCTGCCCCATTTATTTATATACAATATATATACTGAACTTTACAGATGTTCCTACCGTTAATTGGTTATATTTACATACCGAATTCTACCAGTAAATAATTGTTGGTTTTAAAAACCATTATAGAAATTACTTACTCTTATTATTATATATATATAAATGTGTATGTGTGTTGTGTGTGTGCGTGTGCGTGTATTAATCGAGGTGTACAGTATTATATATTCATTATGGCCGATTTTACCAATTGGTTTCGCTGTAGAGGTTCAACAGAGTGTTGCATAACTATCCGATTATGTAACGCTGCGCTTTTCAAAGATGGCAGATATGGAATGAAATATGGCAACTGCTTTTCTTTGTTGGAGGTGAGTAGACACAGTCTGTTTGTGGTTGCCTTGAAGAAGGTGATGAAATGAACCGAGTGTTAAGAGCTATGTCCCTTGGTACCAAAAACACCATCTCTAGGGTGAAAGAGAGAGAGAGAGACAAACAGAGACGACGTGGCCCAGTTCAACTGAAACTGTATACAGAGAGACAATACTATGTCACTTCTGATGTATTTCAAAGCCAACACAAAGTCCACTCATGTTACAGTGAGGGATTTTTTGCAGGACTTGTCATAGGATGAAGCAAATATCTCAAGTTATTTCGTCCGATGCTCCAACGATTTTCTTGACTAGGTCTCATTATTGTTGTTTCCAATTTGGACACACGGCCTGCAATTTTGAGGAGACAGTATTTGTTGATTACATTGACTCTAGTATTTAAATCAGTAATTTCTTTTATCGACTTGGGGCTATGAAATACACACTTAAATTTGTGTTCGTCAGGATTTGAACTTAGAATGTAATGCACCTGAAGAAACACCACTAAACATGTTTAGCAGACTCTTTAGCACCTCACACGAAATGCTTCGCGGTTTTTCATCCGTCTTTACATTCTGAATTCAAATTCCACCGAGGTCGACTTAACCGTTCATCCTTTCGCGATAGATAAAATAAGTACCATTTAATCACTGAGATCAATTCAACCAATATCAAGAACGGTAGTGTTAATTGTTTTACATCGGCCTAAGGTGCAAAAGTGGATGCATAACATGCATGATATTGACAGCATTGAATTGTATTATAGACCTGCAAATTTAACCTACCAGAACGAAACATAAAATATTGCCCTACGTGTTAACAGTCTCGCAAAGTTACCACTCCTACCATAAAAACCAGGTATCTTAACCTCTAGACTCCTATTCCAAACATAAGGAATCTTAACCTGTTGATTATATAGGTTAAATAACGATAATATTGATTTCTAACGTAACCACAACCCTTCAAATTTAGAAAGGGAGAATTTCTTTATATTTATATCATTAACTGGCTGGTACAAAATTTTCTTTATAACTTGGAAAGAGGAATGTCTGATTTGTCCACGGTAGGATTTGAACTCAAGACAAAATATCTGGAACAATTACTGCAAGGTATTTTCTCCGCTATTCCAACGATTCTCCGCCATCCCACTGATTTCTTACATGTTCAAAATTTCAATTCTGGTTGTTGGAGAGTCTTTGATTATATCTTATTCTAGTATTTGACGCTTATTTAATCTCATCCACCAGAAAAAGAAACGAGAGGCAACGTTTGCCTTCAAAGTTTCATCACAAATCCTTAAGGCATTTCATTTTACTTTGTGCCAGTCTATTGAGCTGAAAATGAGTAGCATCCTCACCGAGTGTCACCATTTTAATATACACACAAGCGTACACGCGCACACAGCGCACATCTCTCTCTATAAAAAAACTGAGCAGAGAGGGCAGCTATTCACAATTATACTAGCACAAACGACTAATAATTTTTTTAAAAATAAAACATGGTAAATGCTACAAAGTAATATTAGTTACAAATAATGGCTAAACCTCGTGAAGTAGTGTGGTGACGTGGTTAGTACGTTCCACTCATGATCCTCAGAATGAGCCTCCAATATATAGTTGATAAATTACATACATACATACACACAACACACGCATACATCCATACATGCATACATACATACACAAACACACACACACACATATATATATATATGTATATATAATATATATATATATTTATATATTATATATACATATATATAATCTATATATATATATATATATATATATATTATATATATAATATATATATATAATATATATATATATATATATATATATATGAATCACTCTTAATTCACCCAAGCTATAAATTACAGCAATTAATACAAATGTAGAACAGTAATGACTTGTAAGAGAAACGCTCAAATTTCCCGAAGTCCGACTTGCTTGTTTCTGATCCTCAGCTGGTAAACTGAATCTATTTTGTCCTTCGAAAATTCCCTGTCTGAATATATTCTGAAACAGGAAATATAAGTTTGAAGGGAAAGCTTTTTGAGAAGGGCACTTTTGAGACGGACTCCAGGAAATACGGCTGCTTTAGGCTCACAATTTTGATTTCATTTCTGGTTCCCATGGTAACATTATTAGAATATTACATATAAGGAGAAAGACAGACTGAAAGTTAGAAGGAGAGGGCTCAGACGAATGAAGGCTATTATTGAAACCAAAACGATGGGCACCGACTAGATTTCAACGAAGGAAATTCGAACTAAAAAGCATTGTATCCCACACTCTAATTTGTCAGCTAAGACGTATATGTGAATTGGTTAAATATGTACACACAAACACAACACACACACACACACACACGCACACACACACACACATGTATACGTATGTATTTATGTGTGTAGTATGTATGCATGTGCGCGCGTATGTATAATGAGTATGTATGTGTATCTATATGCATCTATATGAACGCATGTATAAATAGAAAATCTTACATTTTATGTATGAATCTCTATTTATCTCTCTCTCTCTCTCTTTGTCTCTGTCTCTGTCACTGTCTCTCTCTCACTCCCTCTCTCTCTATATATATATATATATATGTATTTTTGTATTTTTTTAAATGTTTATCTAGTTTCAGCTCACAAGCTGTGGCCATGCTGGGGCACCGCCATTTGGTGTTGCCACATGATTTTACTTCACGAATACTTTTTAGCAATTGCCATTTGGTGCATGAGAGATTTCGATGCAGCTGCCCTCATTTGCACCTCCTGCCGTGAAGTTGGTTCATCTGGGATACTTGACAAGAAGAGATCCAGTTTTATTTTAAAGACATCTGCATCCACCCAATGCAGGTCTCTTAGGTTCTTTGGGAGGATATTGAAGAGCTGTGGGCCTCGGAACCCAGGCTATCACAGTATCTTGTTCCTACTCTTGATGGCAAATTTGGAGTCCTTGGCACTATGCAGTGGCACCCAGTTCTAGCATTTGTGTAACTCTCGATGCCAAAGTTTGGGACAACTCCTTCTAGGATCTTCCAGATGGATATTATGGCATATCTTTCTCGCCTACGCTCTAAGGAATAGAGTCTCAATCTCTTGAGTCTTTCCCAATAGCTTATATGCTGCACAGAGGCTATCTTCTTCGTTTAGCTTCGTTGGATCGCCTCAAGTTCTGTGATTAACTTGACACTGGATGGTGACCATAGCTGAGAGCAATAGTCAGAGTGGTATATATTCCTTTTTTTTTTACATCCTTCAGTCATTTGATTGTGGCATGCTGGAGCACCGATTTAGTCCAACAAATCGACCCCAGGACTTGTTCTTAGTAAGCCTAGTATTCATTCTGTCGGTTTCTTTTGCCGAACCATTAAGTTATGGGGAGGTAAACTCACCAACATGGATTGTCAAGCGATGGTGGTGGGGGGAGAAACATAGCCACACAAACACACAGAGGCATACACACACACACAAACACACACACAGGCATACACACACGCACACACACACACACATATATTTATATATACGACGTTTCCGTCTTACCAAATCCGCTCACAAGGCTTTGGTCGGCCCGAGGCTATAGCAGAAGACACTTGCCCAAGGTGCCATGCAGTGGGACTGATCCCAGAGACATGTGGTTGGGAAGCAAGCTCCTTAACACACAACCATTCCTTGCGCCTATATACTGATAATTATTTATAATCAAGGATACAAAATAGTACCAGCGTTGTTAGAAATAAAAGTCGAAAAATACTCAAATATCACTAACAATATCACTAACAAGTCAACAAGCTGACGACATCGAGGAGCGATTAGAAAAACCAACATTTCATTGTGTGAGGAAGACGCAAATGAATTTACAGATAGAGCCATGTAACGTGCGAAAGCTGAGACAATATTCTTCGTTCTCATCAGTGGGTCTTGCTGCCTGGGGCTAAACTAATACCCACTTTGTCATGCTAGTTAAAATCGTTAAGAGATCAGCGACAAATTCAAAAGATAGAAGTATATAAGTATAAATACAAAATAACTAAACAATATCCATGACGATATAATTATTATTTATATATATATATATATATATATATATATATATGATTATAGGCAAACATTTAAAGGCATATGTGCGGGTGTGTGTGCGGTGCGTGCGTATACATATCTATTAATACTCATTTATAAATGTATATAATGTGTGTTTGTATATATA
>NW_021834490.1:30000-40000 GCF_006345805.1 Octopus sinensis
AGGGATTACATAATTAGTTAATTGAACATTCGTAATGACCGTGCGTCACTCGCATAAGTATTCGGTTTCGTTAAATGCTTTGCGAGTTTTTTTTCTTTTTGTTATGTAAGTTGCGCGCGCACGTGTGTATGTTTTTTTTATCCTGAAGATTGCTTGTGTGATGATTTATATGTATATGCATATGAAAAAGTGCGTGTTTGAGTGTGTATATTTTTCTGTGTACGGTTATATGTATACATCTAAGAGAGTATATACATTCACACATTCGGGCATACAAATGTATACATGCACACAAACATACATACACACACACACATGTATACATACAGCATGTATAAGGAGATAGGTGTATGTGTGTGTGATTATGTACATATACACCTATGTATATATATATATATAAAAGAGTGAAAAAACTACAGAAGGCTTGTGTTATAAGTTTTATAAGTCGTTATGTTAGTAAAATGTTATAAAATTTTTTGTATAGTAACATAGCTTTGGGAGAAATAACCGGTTTCGTATTTTCTTTTCAAATTTCTCGAATTTCTTTATCTACATCGTGTCATGCCTTCGCTATGTAGTGAAGTATGGTGTGCCAGGCAGGGGAAGGTAATCAGGGATTTATTCCGGTATAAGGGAGATATTCGCTTCATATTTTTTTCAATGAGATGAGTTTCCTTGTTTAAAAATGTTAGAAATGGTTAAGTTTTGGTTTGTATTTTTCAATGAAGAATGTTTTCTTGTTTAATCTAACTTGTGTTGGTGTACCAATAGCACATTGATAGGATGGAAATATTAAAAATTGTGGTAGTAGTTGCTTTACGCATTTCTCAATAATGGGTATAATTCTGTATACTGGGAATGCAATCTGTTGTAGATGCAGAGTGCATCTGCGTCTGAGCGATAATCCCGTGGACCCTATGTAGTTTTGGTGGCATAGATTAGGTTTTCTAAAGCACAAGTAAAATTAGATTTGATCTTGAATTTTTGTCTCTTTTCGAAGAGGAATTCTGATCCTTCTAGAAGATTTGGGCATGTTGCTCAGTTTGTTCTACCACATTTTTTTTCTTTTGGACCCGTTATTTCAGAAAACAATTTTGCCTTTGTGAGGATCTTTTTTTAGTGATTTAGGTTGTTTGTAGCTTTTAATGATTTTATGTATGTTTAAAATTTCATTTAATTTGCCGTACATATTCACACCAACCCCAGAAACAAAGAAGCCTTCACCATCACCACCCAGAATTTACTAATGCTTCATAAAACATTGGTAAATTCTGGGTGGTGATGGTGAGGATTCTTCGTTTCTGGAGTTTTATGTGGATATGTACGGTAGTATTTTCGGGGAAGATGTGTTGCTGTGTTGAACTTTTCTTAAAGTTTCTATTTCGATTTATGTGGCACGTCTGATTCCATCCCCTGCGTAGTGTCTGTCAATTAGGGTATTTTTGAGTTCTTGTAGTCTAAGGTTTCTGGTATTTTGTTCTGACACTATTGTGCATATCCTTCTTGCAAGGTTGAAGGGGATGTTTGTTTTAGTGAGTCTTGGGTGGCATGAATCAAAAAGTAAGTATTGTTTGGAGTCTGTGGTTTTGTAACATATATCTGTTTCTATTTTTAGGTTAATTTTTTTAATTAGTATATCTAAGAATGGAAGCTCCTTTTGGTTGTACTCCATTGTGAACTGTATGTTTGGGCTGACGCTGTTTAATAGGTTTTTGAATTCTAGGAATTCTGTGTTTTCATTCCAGAGTATAAAACAGTCGTCTAGGAATCTTTTTCAATTCTCTTTTATGTATTGGGAAAGCGGGTTTCCAAAGGTCGATAAAGAGTCCTGGTATATTATTACATCCAGGTAGCCCATTGTTAGTTTCGCAATGACTGGTGCTGCCCTTGTACCCATAGCAATTCCGGATTTTTGACGGTAAAACGTATTGTCAAACATGTACATGTATTATTATCTCCCTGCTTGACAGCCAGTTTTGGAGTGTTTGTCTGCCTGTAACTTAGCGGTTCGGCCTAAAATATCGAGAGAATAAGTACGAGGCTTTAAATAAATTCAAAGTACTAGGGTCGATTCAATAGACTAAAAATACTTCAGGGTGGTCCCCCAGAAACTGAGATGAGTAAAGGGAAAAAGGGTTTCTTTTTGTCAAAGCGAGGAATGAATAATACATAGAAAAGACGCGCACGAGTACACACAAACACACACACACACAGCTACACACACACATGAATGTATATAGATAGATAGTATAAATCACACTCACACATATCTGTATATATATATATATATATATATATATATATATATTTCATATTTTATACATATATATATACACAGACACACACACACACACACACCACACACAGACACACACACACACATATATATATATATATATATATATATATATATATATATATATATTTAATCCAAACATGAAAGAACAAAAAAACGCAACAACGCGAGGACGTGGAACAAATATAGTATTATTGGACGCTCAGGAAAGAAGGAAAGAAGGAGGGTTTAACGTTTCGAGCGGAGCTCTTCGTCGGAAACATAGGAGAAGGAAAGATCCAGAGAAGGGAAGACAGAGGGAAAAAAATCACCAATGGTGCACACGCTGCACTACTACTCTACAACCGGAAGCATTTGGATAGGAATACATAGGTATACTGCCAGGAGTATATTGGATAACTATTATCCCTTAGATGGTTGTTTAACCTCTTACTCATACAGACATATATATATATATACACACACACATATTCATATTTATGTACGCGTTATGTGCGTGTGTGTGAGTGTATGTATGTTTATGTGTGCGTGTGCGTGTGTTTGCGTTTGTGTGCGCGAGTGTATGTGTGTGTGCTTGTGTTTGTGTGTTGTGTGTGTTTACAAATTGGATGAATGATTAATGATTAATAGCACATTCTTGTATGAATTGTAACCGATCCGTATAAATTGCGTGTCGGATTACTAACCGATTAATGTACAAGAGCGGGTGGGATTAGCATCAAAATACATATAAATTGATTTTAGGATTAGCAACACATGTTTGTAAATTAGATGTACCATTGGGAATATATCTCCGTAAAGGATTAGCAACATGTAGTAAAATGGATATGTATTCGATCCCTTTAAACAGAGGATATAATGTGAATCATCATCGTAAATTGGATTAGCAAACAATTCGTCTGAAATCTTTGTGGGATTAGCAGCATCTCTGTGCAAATTATGTGTAAGATTAGCTACACATCCGTGCAAACGTATCACCGTAAATTGTTTGCAGAAATTAGTTAAATAATTGCTGAATTGTATGCAGGATTAGCAACAGATCCGGGCAAACTCATCAACGTTATTGAATGTAGTAATTAGCAAACAATATAGTCAGAAGTGAAGGCATTGAGCTGGCAGAATCGTTAGCAACGCCGGGTAAAATGATTAGCGGCCTCTCATCCTTCTTTACGTTCTGATTTCAAATTCCGCCGAGGTCGACTTTACCTTTCATCCTTTCGTCGGGTCAAAAAAATAAGTAGCAGTCGAGCACTGGGATCGATATAATCGATTTACCTCATACCCACCCCGCGAATTTACCGCCCCTGTGCCGAAATTTGAAACTTATATATTCAGAAGTGTGTGGAGGATTAGCGGCAACAGTGTAGATTATATGTAGGATTAGTGATATATTAACGTAATCTCAGCTAGGGCTAAGCATTACATTATTTATTTATTTATTTATTTATTTATTGTATTATTTGTATAATTGTATTGAACCTCACTGGAAATTATGGAGGCGACCAACGAGAAACATGAGTCTAGTCTTTCTGTAGTCTACAGGTATTAACATTGTTTCATCACAAACAATATCCCATCGAATCCAGTTTTTTTCTTTTCATTCTTCCGAGATAATGAATGAATGAATGAATAAAGAGTGATGGAGTGATGGAAATTTACAGAGATTTCGCTGAAGATGTGTTGCGATATCAGTTCCGGTTTCTTGCATTTTGAGTTCTTGTGTCAGGCTCTTTACCCAATTCTCGTTTGTGGCGTTGTTTAAATGTGTGTGTGTGGGGGGGGGGTTGCATAAACCAGGAGCGTCGTTTGTCTCCTTTCCTCCTACCTTTCTCTCTCTCTCTCTCTCTCTCTCTCTCTCTCTCTCTCTCCCTCATCCTCTTTCTGTCACACACATTTTTTATATCTCTTTTTCACAGACTATTTTTTACACCACAAAACCTATTGTAAGCACTTCGGATGGATAGACAGAACTAAATTAACAATGTGCCCTTTTTTTTGCTTTTACCAGTTCGAGCAACACTAAATACAGAGATTCATTCGCAGGGACGGTAAGTCCTTTAACTGTTACAAGTAGATCTCAATGCGCGATAAATCCTCTCCACCCGGGTAGAAACTATTATGGCACTCGCTGAAGGTTCAACGTCTGGGCATCAATTACTCAGTGCATTATCCCAATCGCCAAATAATTAGAATAATTAAGCACTAATCAAGATTGGGAACACGTTGAAACCATCAATGACGGGTGTACTAAAACAAAGGAAGGTATTTTTATCGTGTTAATTGTCTGTTAATTAGGAGGGAAACACGCAATTAAGCAGCTTCTTTCCTATGTAATCGTGTGCTTATCTACTTGTATATGATTTTGCACAAGTAGAGAAGTCAGGTTAATCAGAGTGCATATATACATATATTTACATATATTTCCACTTATATTTACATATACATACGTGTGTGTGTGGTGTGTGTGTGTGTATAATTATATAATTATTTATAAATAATATCTTTATTAATAGATTATTATCATGAGAGATATATTTGGATGTGTGAGTGAGGCGACACTCAACATTACATCTGCCACTAGTAAAGGCTGACTATTCTTTATCTCCTGAATGCTATTCATCTATATTCAGTGAAGGACGTTTTTAAAATTGATAGATAAATAGATAGATAAATAGATAGATAGATAGATAGATAGATAGATAGATAGATAGATAGATAGATAGATAGATAGATAGATAGATATATAGATAGGTAAATCGATGGTTTAAATATTGGATATATATATATGTGTGTGTGTGTGTTGTGTGTGTGTGTTTGTGTGTGTGTCTGTGTGTGTGTGTGTGTGTGTGTGTGTATAGGAGTAAAAGTAAGGATAAGCAAGTTAGAAAAGTCGATATACAAAGAACACTTAATACATAAAAAGAAAAAAATCTGTGTATATATTTAGAAAGAAAAAGGGGCCGACTTATTCAAAGCAGAAATGATATCAAGAATTAAAAGGGTTGATTCTATTTTTATACTCTCCTTACTATCAACACCTGAAACGTAAGATTTCTTCCGTGAAGACGGAGGCTCGTCTCATTCGACGATGGAGTCAATTTACAATCATTATTTTCGACCATCGAATCCCCAGAAACGGCTGTTGGATTTGTAACACTTTTCTTCGGCCCCTTTATTTGTTGATATCCTTTCTATTCTGTGTAAGTCGGACATTTTCCTCTCTAAACATGATACAATTTTTGTATTTAATATATTAAATATTATTTGTATATCGTCCTGCCTAAACTCTCGGTTCGATAATAATATAAGTGAATAGTCTAATGCGGGTCTTGTGTGAGCATGTATATGTTAAATAAAATGAGATAACAAAGCCAAGGCTGTGTGGAATTTTCAGGACATTCATAAAGAGAAATTTACTTTTACTGGTGTTTCTGGATATTAGGGATATCCCTTCATCAGGGACGATGTGGGATGGTTACATAGAGAGAAATAGTAGAGTTCAATATAAAGAGTTGTTCTGGACAAGGATGGAAATACGAAGTATAAAGGGAAATAAGAGAATAAAAGTAAAAATAAATGTAGGATCTTATAGTTGCAGATCCATTATCCAAGGAAAGTGGTGAGTAGAAGTGATAATTATTTAAAAATTTAATTTTATTCTCTTATTTCCCGTTATACTTCTTATTTCCATCCTCTCCCAAAATAACTCCTTGTATTGGACTTTACTGTTTCTATATAACCATCTCACATCATCTCTGATAAAGGGATATCCCTAATATCCCAGAAACAGCTGTAAGACAACCTTTCTCTTTATAAATGTCCTGAAAATTCCACACAGCCTTGGCTTTCTTGTCTCATTTTATTTAATACACACACACACATACACACACACACACACACACAAACCACACACACACACACACACACACACACACACACACACACACACATATATAAATATATATATATATATATATATATACAGAGAGAGAGAGAGAATCATAAATGAGAGAGAGATTGTTTGGTGAAATTTTATTTAACAATAAGCACATTCGAATATCACGACAAATTGTTTCGTGACTTAAAAACATGTAAATAATTTATATTATATTTGTGTATGTATAAATTGAGCGAGTGGAACATGTAAAACTCAATTTACATGGATTTTCCTTGCTAGCAGATCTTCTAATGTAATAAGTACTCAACGAGGAGTACTCAGGTAAATACTTATCATGCAGAAGATACCTTAATTATATGAAGCTTACATTGTCGTTTGGGAATCCCAAATTAACTCATAGAAGATGTAATTTGAAAATCACTTCCTACTTTTTGATACTAGGATCTTACAATTGCACACACACACACACGCACACATATGTATATAAGACATGCAAAAGAACATTATATCGGAGAACACAACCAGGGATTATCAGTATAGAATGGTGGTGAGCTATAAATTCAGACTTTACCACAAGAACACGTCGAGTTCTTTACTAATCTACACAATAATGTTAGCCTGGTGTACTATCAGGGGAACTTATAAAGTAGTTTGCCCACATTGATAACCGCTCACTAAGAACTCTCTTATTATTATATATATATATATATATATATATATATATCTATATATATATAATATATATCTATATATATACATACACATATGTTGTGTTTGTATGTGTATGTCGGCGGTGACCAAAATGGCAACGGCACTATATTTGCCTAGTGAGGAGGGTGATGAGGCACCACTGCGAGGATGAAAACCAAATCCTATCACAGGACCAAATACTGTGTAGGGAAGCTTCACTTGCTATTTCTCATGAACAGTGGTAGTTCCTGCAGCAACCATCGACAAAATGGTGACTTTGACGCAGAAAACACAGTGGCTGCGCCGGATAATTGTCATGTTGTCAACAATGGTCAGTCACAACAGACTATGAGAATAAGAATGCAGGCATTGTGTACCACATTACTGGGACTGAGTGATCGCCCCACCCCACTCAAGATTTTGTCGGGATATAGCTCTAGGAGAAAGAAAATTCTCGACAGTAGCCAATGATGTTGACAAGTTATTCTTTTGGGAGGTGTTGTCATCATTGATTGAGAGAGTAGGATTGGTTGGGCGCAAGGTCTCTTCTCACTTTAAAACGCATCATACACAAGCATCGCATATTCAAGAACGAGGAATCGGTCATCGTGAAATTTGTCCCCTTCAACTGTATATGTCTCTAAATACACACACAAGGACGGAGACGGACGAAAGTACTTGCTATGTATATTGTGGCTCTGTGCATTTTGAGTTCAATGTCCGCCTAGTCGCCGAATCAAAGTGACGATTCTGTCTCGAAATGGGACAAGACAGACAGAATTAGTAATTTGAGAAACCAAAAGAAGCATAATCTCCATAATTTCCTCGAAAAGGTTGACTCTGATCACCCTATCCTCCCGACAGCAACACTCGGTCGTTTGACTGTTCTGCTCAGAAGTTCACGTAAATATAGGCGCAGGCGTCGCTGTGTGGTAAGAAAATTGTTTCCCGACTACATGGATCTAGGTTCAGTCCCACTCCATGGCACCTTTGGCAAGTGTCTCCCCGGTCCAAACGAAAACTTGTGAGTGGATTTCGTAGATGTATATATATATATGTGTGTGTGTGTGTGTGTAGTGTGTGTGTGTGTGTGTGTATGTGTATATATATATATATACATACATATAGTTAAAAATTGAGATAGGGGTTGTAAATGCAACCCTCCATGGGATAACATATATCCAATGAGTTTCTGTGTGGATGTGTGGGTTTAGGGTTAGATGTGGATGTGTATGTTTTGCTTGTGCGGTGTGGTGGAGGTCGGGCGGCTCTCAATTGACCAACTGTGTGGAAGATAATGATAATTTTAAATTCAAATCCAATAGTGTATTTATGTCATAAGGAAAATTATTAACTGGAACCCGGACATACATATATACCGCTCTGGATCCTAACGTAAGCGTTATTAATAATATTATGAATGATAATAATGATAACATTAATGGTATTGACAACGATAATGATGCTAACTTTAATGACACTTTAGAAATTATTATGAAGTAATATAATGTACTATTGACTATGTATATTTGCATCTAGGTACTAATTTGTGTATGTTTATTATCACAATATTAAGTCGAAAAACTGAGACATACTTATCTACATGGCCGAAACAGCTGTAAGATGTAATCTATACTTATACTTATATTTACTTTTATTTATATACTCTTTTATATATATTCTACTTATTATGCAACATTACTCTTTTATGTACACTTTTTATGTACAATCCTCTATGTACACTGATTTGTTCTGCTTTTTATATTTAACCCTACAGTCTCTTATATGGTGGTTTAATAAAGTATGTGATTGAGTATTATCTGGTAATTGATATTTGATTTAGATGTATTTCTCCATTTTCTTATCTTGTATACATATATATATGTGTATGTGTGTGTATATATATATATATATAGTGTGTGTGTGTGTTTGTGTGTATATATATATGTATATATACTATATATATATATATATATAAGGGATATATGCGTGTGTCTTCGTGTCTGCATTTGTTCACCAACACCCTTTGACAACTGGTGTGAGTGTGTTTCCATCCCCGTAACTTAGCGGTTCGGCAAGAGGATCGATCGAATAAGTACTAGATGTTAAAAATAAAGTACTGGAGTCGAGTCAGCCAACTAAAATTTCTTCAAGGTGATGCCCCAGCATGGGCGCTGTCTAATGACTTAAACAAGTAAAAAAAATACACTGCGACTCCCACATAGCAGTCTAATAGCAGTTTTTAGAAATGTATTACCTAAGGTATGATTTGAACACACAAACCGAAGTTCTAGGCAAAGTCGGTGAGATTTTCATGAAAAGTAAGGATCAAATTCCTCACAGAATATACGTTATTGTTTCAGGAGGAAAACCCAGTTAAGCAACCTGAAAGGAAAACAAAACACAGGTTGGTCATGGGTAGATTGCCTTTGCTGTTATGTAGGTTCAGTTATATTTGACTGACGCTAAACCCCCGCCACCACCACCACCATGACCACTACCACTACTATCAAGACTGCAGCAACAACAACAACTAGAACACCGATGGTTGTATCATACTACTTTCACAACCAAATTTGAGTGTATTAATAAAAAGACTTCATAAAAAAAACCGTCTGTAACTCGTGAGAAAATTGGATCTATAACCAATAAAATAATCAATATATTTCAAACCAGTTCGATATCTCATAACATATCAATACTGCGGCAACACAATATTTATTTTAATGCAGTATTATAGAAATTATAGAAGTTTTATCCGATTGATTTTCTGCCTTCCGAGAGACAAAAGTTTAAGAAGTATTAGGAGTCCTGAAACTGCAGAGTTTCTCACTGGATACACGTTTAGCGCGTACACACACGTAAAGAAACAGACAGACACAGCAACACGTGTGGGTGGTGCCTGTGTGTCGGTGTGCATTGTATGTTAAGGTCCTTGTATACAAAAGAGAGAAAAAGTACTCAATACATAAACTAGAGTATATTCATTTAAGTGGGAGCATTAGATTTCACAGATCCGATATTTTGAACGAAGAGTTTCAATGGAAGTACTGGAAAAGTTTACATATATGTACTGATACGTGTGTATATATATATAATATATATATATATATGTG
>NW_021834490.1:45000-47884 GCF_006345805.1 Octopus sinensis
TGCAGGTGAGGCCCAGTTAGAATTTTCTTCTGGTCGAGTAACCCATCCCGCTCAAAAGGTCCCTGAATAAGTGTTGTTCAAGGATGTTGAACTAAAAAAAACCCAAGTTTCCAGGGTTGAATTATCCAAACCCCAAAGAATTCTTCTCAACACATGGCTATGATGCTCCCCCACTACTTCTGCTTATGATCAGAGATGCACATATCGTCAGCCACTAAGGGACATGCTCAATTGGTTAAGGTCAAACAACTGACAAGACAAAACAATGTACATGATAATACTTCCAATCAGTTAAGATCAAAAGCCATGAGAGCCACTGCTTGGTACTGCATCAGGGCATATTATTATTATCATTATTATTGTTATTATTATTATTATTATTATTATTATTATTATTATTATTATTATTATTATTATTATTCAGTAGTTTTATTTTTATAGCGTGCTTTCACTTCACTACCGAGCGCAGCTCTGTGTGCCTTGGGTATGTGCTGTGATTTGTTCGTGATGCTCTGATGGTTATGTATGGAAAGTGTCTGCGTAGGATGTGTGCAGTGCCTAGTAGTGCAATTTTCTGTATGTTATATGTGTTTGTAAGTCCTGGTGTTTTTGCTATGTATTTGTCTGAAATTTTTTTATCATGCCTAATGCACCTACTATGATAGGAATTGTTTCTGTTTTCAGGTTCCACATTCTAGTTACCTCTATTTCCAGTCTTTGTATTGAGAGTTCTCCATTTCTTTTAGACACGTGTCATCTGCCGGTATTGATACATCAATTAGAAAGCATTTTTTTTCTTCATGGTCTTATACAACTATATCTGGTCTGTTGGCCTTAACTTCTCTATCTGTGTGTATCGGCATATATCCCAGAGTATGGTGCTTCTCGTTTTCTGTGACCTTTTCTGGTGTGTGCCTATACCATCTTTTTTTCTGTTGTTTCCATAATGTTGGCATAGCCTTCAATGTATGTAGGTTCCAACTCTGTCATGTCTGTGAAATATATTATTATTATTATTATTATTATTATTATTATATTATTATTATTATTATTATTATTATTATTATTATTATTATCATTATTATTATTATTATTATATTATTATTATTATTATTATTATTATTATTATTATGAATTTAGCTCTTGGTGTTGAATACCTTCCAAATAATAAACCAATTATCAAAACTTATAATGTGCGGAAGACCCTATGAGACCTCTGACAACAGGCTACTGTCCGCTCTCACAACATTAACCGGAGCAAACAAGAGCGGGCGCTCTGAGAAGTAAAACAATAATAACAATATCAATGCTTTCTTTATTCACCACAATATCTTGGGGACGCTACTGAACAATACAATGTGGGCTTGGTGTAGAATTAGAAAAAAAACAGTGATAAAATAAATTCTAACGATGAGCTCTCTGCAAAAGAGAGAGTGCTCCCTGGGCTGCTCGTCAAAACCACTCGAAACAGGGGTCACCCTGAGTACTAGGACAAGTCCTCTCTCCCCATCATTTTCCTTTAATTTACAGATAGATATTTTTTGAGTAGACCCATTCACTTGGAACATTTTTCTAACATTCACCCATCTTTTAACAGAATTGTTTGCAGGCAGTACTTCCTTCTCTCTCCTCCTTTCCTTTTCAAGTGAAACTTGAAATAGTTGATAAGGACTTCGTCAATGAGAAAAGTGTCCGTCCTTCAGTCCTTTCCCTTTGGTCCACCACACAACCTCCTCTGCTCAGAGTAACAGACAAATAAACACTGCCTGCCCTTTTCGACCCCAAAGGGGAGGCAGGGTGATCTTCACAGTGTCCGATATCAACCCACAAATCAGCAATACTTGGACACTGGACGAAATTGGTATAATTTCGTTTCTCTGGGCGTATCTCTAGGAAGCCTGGCTGACGGCTCATCCATGATGGCAGAGTTAACCTCGGACTGACAATCGCCTACCCCTGGTAACACTTCCAGGCCAAGAATTTCTGGAAACTATAGGCCCCAACACGAAAGTCCTCCAGAACGGAGCAGCTGGTTGACTCTAACCGATGCCTAGAGTCACCCGAAGAATGTCATCGCACTTGTCCGCCACTAATCCTTTATAGATCGCAAAAGAGGAACTTCCACCGACCACATTGCTTGACTGATAGAGTATTGTGAATGCATGACAATACTCTTGGTGTCAGGTGCCCTGCCTCTGTCTACATGGTCTACACCCTGCCTCGATCTACAAGATGCCAGGCACCCTTCCTTGGTCTACATATATGACTGAAGCTCAGTCAAAGAGATGAACTGCGGAAAAGTGAGGCTGACCACACATGCTCTCCACCAAGGAAGCATTAGAGATGTCGCAGCCTACACATCATTACCCACAGCATTCCCAGCCCAGTAGTAGTAGTAGTAGACATTTGGCGGATCGCTTGTAATGATGCTCTGGATGGTGTTGGTAGTTGTGGTCATAGCAGATGGCAGAGGGGGAGGGGGAAGTGGAGAGAAGAAGAGGAGGTGACACTAGAGCCGTCAACAGAATAACGTTAGCAACAATAGTAGGAGTTGGCAGCGCAATTGCTTGACCTGCGAGAAATAATAGACAATTTCCTTCACATCACACTCAGTCCTCTTTAACAATGGACAATGTAAGTCAAATCTACATAAAAACCGATGGTCTCAACTGGGAGGGCCCTAATCATAAAGCTGTTCTATCCTAGGGGCTGACCTAGGGCTAAACAAGAAACCAACAATAATGATAAACACGATCGCGTGATTAGCATCACCCCTTAAATTACTCATTTCCTTTGTCGATGGTGCGTCGAACAATTGCTGATGTCGTTGCTACTACTACTTCACTGTTGTTGCTGACGCTGCAGCTGCATCGATTGCAGCTGC
>NW_021834491.1:10000-25000 GCF_006345805.1 Octopus sinensis
ATTCTCTGATGTTTTGCACATACTGGGAATTTCTGAATAACAAGAAATCATCGGAAGAAATGAATACTAATAAATGCATTAAGCACTACTTATGACTTTATACCTAAACGATGGATTATTTCTCTATATAATTGATTTATACAGGAACAACAAATACATTTGGCCTATATTATTTTCTGGAATTTTTACTAGCAGTATATTTTTGAAAGCTTTGAAATTAAATTTCAAAGAAGCAAATTCTTCGGACGATAGCTTTCGTGAATCAAGGCATATTGCATATAATATAATATTATACAATATAATATAATGTAATATAATATAATATAATATAATGTAATATAATATAATAATATAATATAATATAATATAATATAATATAATATAATATAATATAATATAATATAACTCCAACGAAAAGCAGCATAAACCATTAGAAATACTTTTACTTTCACAACAACAACAACGACAATAGTTCGTGCATTTGGGATTGTGAATAATGATACAGACAAATGGTTGAGGGCAACTGGAATGGATTGTCCTGTGGAGTTTCAACAGAAAGTTTGCCTCTAAGGAACCGGATAGATTATCAGAATTGGTTTTGAACATTTGGAAAATTATCGAAAGCTTGTGAATATGTAAGGTTACAGGTAGTAACCCGCTACTCACATAAATTCTATCAGGAATAAGACCAAACTGGAGACAAGTCAAATAATAGTCATCTTAATAATCCTTTCTACTGTAGGTAGAAGGCTTGAAATTTGTGGGAAGAGGTTTGTAGATTACATCAACCCCAGTTCTAAACTGGTACTTTGTTCATTGACTCCGAAAGAATGAAAAGCAAAGTCGAGCCCGGTGGAATTTGAACTCAGAATGTGAAGACGAATGAAATACTGCTAAACATTTTGCCCGGCTTGCTAACGATTATGCTAGCTCGCCGCCATAATTACAATAACAACAATTATAATAATCCTTCACTGGATGAAAAGATGAAAGGCAAAATCGACCTTGGCGGAATTTGAACTCGAAACGTAGCGGTAGACGAACTACCGATAAACATTTTGCCCGGCGTGCTAACGGCCGACTTAAATACAACAACAATAATAATAATAATTTTTTAGTTACCGCTGGGGCTCTAGTTGAGGGGACATTACAAGGACAATTTACAATTTGTGTGGGATTATCAAAGAAGTGAAGAAGAAAGAGAGGGGAAGGTGAAAGAGATACAAATAAACAGTCTACAATATATTTAAAAACATCTTTGAAGCAGTCCTTCTCATGCAAGAAAATCTCCAACTAGGGCCAACCAAGGAACCTCAGAAACCCGGTATCACCCTGACCATGAAGGACACAAGCCTTCACCCGACTGTTGTTCTTCAATCTACAGGCGCATGTTTGGAGTAAACATTTTTGTTACATTCACCCACTTTTCATGAGTTCGATGGCGGAAAGTATTTTCCTCACTACCCTCACTTTCTTTCTAAGTAGAATATAAAAAAGTCGATGAAGGATCAACCGAAAAGGAGAGTGTCTGATAATAATAATTTCACCATAAACCTAGAACGAGAATAATAAATATCGTTAATTCCAGATTTAATTATCTGTCCAGGAATAAAAATGGCGGAAAGGCTAAAGATCAGTTATGGAAAAAATAAGTCCATACAACCGCCTGTCCATAAACACACACACTCGCAAACACATAAATGCAGTCACACACATTCTCACACACACAATGCAAACATATAAATGCAAACATACACACACGCTAACACATAAATGCAAACGCACACACAATCACACACACTCACACACATAACTGCAAACACAGACACATGCAAACACATAAATGCAAGCACACACTCACCCACACATAAATGCAAGCACACACTCACACACATAAATGCAAGCACACACACATACACGCTAACACATAAATGCAAAGACACACACACTC
Source organism: Octopus sinensis (assembly GCF_006345805.1). Taxonomy (NCBI): domain Eukaryota; kingdom Metazoa; phylum Mollusca; class Cephalopoda; order Octopoda; family Octopodidae; genus Octopus; species Octopus sinensis. The sequence continues at coordinate 11,952 of NW_021834491.1, forward strand.
ACATAAATGCACACACACGCACTCACTCACACACACACTCACACACACACACACACACACACACACACACACACACACACACACAAACATAAGCAATTCATAAACAGAACTGTAGAATTTATTGATACTTAGAATATTCCTGTCCATCCGATACGAAGATGGAATCGATAATCAGTAAATGAACTCGAAAATATGATTAAGAGTTCTTGATGTAAAAATAGATTATCGAACAATCTTTTATTCTTCCACTGGTTCCAGTTGTTGGGCTGCTACCATGCTGGAGCAGCTCCAACAAGGGAAAGAGTCAATCACATCGATCTCTGTACACGTTATAGTCTGCTATTCATTTAATTGTAATTTTCGTATTGTGTGTATTTTGTGTGTAAGCGCTTTCCTTGTTCAACTTTCCAAACACGTGATCTGGGATAATCCGTACAGGAAAGATTGCTTTTAGCAATGGCATCGAGTATTTCTGGTTTAGTTTCGGATTTAGAATTCTTATAAAATGTCTGTATAAGTTAGAGGTTCAGCAACCATCTAAGGGATAATAAATATCCAATATACTACTGGATGTAGATTTGGCAACCCTGTGGTAGAAACAGCTGTAAGGGTTTAGTATTTGTACACTCATATATTCTTATTCGTTTATTTTTATTTATATACTTATTTCATTTGTATATTTGGATCACTTACACATATGATTGTAGGAGCACTCCGTCGGATATGATCAACGGAACAGCCTGCTCATGAAATTAATGTACAAGTGATTGAGCAATCCACAGACCCGCGTACCCCTAACGTAGTTCTCAGGGAGATTCATCGTGAGACAAAGTGTAACAAAGCCGGCTCTTTGAAATACAGGTACAATTCATTTTTGCCAGCTGAGTGGACTGGAGCAACGTGAAATATAGTGCCTTGCTCAAGGATACAATGCGTCACCTGGAATCGAACTCACGACCTTACAATCGTGAGCCGAATGCCCTAACCACTAAGCCACGCGCCTTCACAAACATATGATTGTAATCAATTAATAAATAGTTATAACTGAATGATTACAGGCTGATGCTTGTCGATTGTTTATCCTCTCCATTTTCTTATTTGCCTGAATTCTTATAAAATATTCTTTTGCCTTTCGTAGTTGAGCATTTTTGTTTTTCATTAAAAAGAAAAGGAAATATTTACAATTTAGCACTTGCACAAAAGTCTAGATAAATCTTTGATTTGCTGTTTGTGCACTCTCACACAACTGCTTAGTTCGCTTCTGTTTCTCCGTTGTAATTCTCGTTGCATTGTGGGTATGTGATGCAGTAGATGAAATTTTTCCTTTTGAAATTCATGTTTGCATTCGCCTTCAATTTATTGCCATTCTAGAATTTCTTGGTTGTTCCTTTATTTGTTCAATTATTTTACACGTCCCACACCGGGGTTGGGGGTGGGGGTATCTCTGCAGTTTGTTACTTGCATTATTTCTTTCTCCGATGGGAATCTCGCCTTTGTTATTCTTTTAATCTTTTACTCTTTTACTCTTTTACTTGTTTCAGCCATTTGACTGCGGCCATGCTGGAACACCACCTTTAGTCGAACAAATCGACCCAGGACTTATTCTTTATTAGTCTAGAACTTCTTCTATAGGTCTCTTTTGCAGAAATGCTAAATTACGGTTCTCAAGCGATGGTGGGGGTGGGACGAACACAGACACAGACACAGACACACATACATACAGCGCCATGATAGATCGTTAGCCACTACACACATTTTTTCTCTCCTTGTTTTTTTTTCTCCTTTTTTTCTCTCCTTGTTTTTTCTGTGTCCCTTTCTGTAGAAGAGCGTAGGCTCGAAACGTAAAAGACTTTTTCTATTCCTGAGCGTTATACTAATACATCTGTTTGTTTTGTAAACCACCTGTCTTCATCTTTTGTTTTTTTTTCGTAAACTCTCCCTATATATATACGACGGGTTTCTTTCAGTTTCCATCTACCAGATCCACTCACAAGGCTTTGGTTGGGCCGTGGCTATAGTAGAAGACACTTGCCCAAGGTGCAATGCAGTGGGACTGAACCTGGAGCCATGTGGTTGGTGAGCAAGCTTCTTACCACACAGCCACACTACACCTTTTTGCAATTTGGTGGTTGTCTTCCGCTGTTGATGGTCAGTGATTCTTTAACTATTTATCGGAGATTCGATGATTGATGTAGAATTGGAAGGTTTCTTTTCGCTGAATGTAGGATGTTGTGGTTTCTAGATCTAGGGTGACAACAAATGGAATATTCATATTTGTGTCTTTGTTTCCACCGTCCACGTAAGTGTTTCTCCGTAAGGCAAAGATTAGAGTTTCTTTTGCTTTGTTTAAGGCATGATATATTATGGTTTTATATTTTTGGTATTTTTGTTTCTGAAGGAATATGTTTAGTTCTACCAGCTGTGTCTCTCATTTATTTGAGCCTGTAACTATTGAGCAACACGTCTTGCAGAATCGTTAGCATGCTGGGAAAAATGCTTAGCGGCATCTCGTCCATCTTTACGTTCTGAGCTCAAATTCCGCCGAGATCGACTTTGCCTTTCGTCTTTAGAGGTCGATAAAATAAGTACCAGTTGAATACTGGAGTCAATGTAATTGACTTATCCTCCGCTCCCCCGAAAATGTTTTGGACTTGATTCAAAGAACTCAATTGTTAAAGGGGAAGTGTTGTGGATGATCTTAAAAACCAGGTCTTCCTGTAAATTCGTTAGTTCCATTTCTGCAGTACTTTATTTTGTAACCAGAGGTTCGAAAATTGGTCAGCCACCACTAGCACCATCTATCACATCAACCAGCAATGAATTTACATGAAAGCAGTTCTTGTAATTTATCTTTGCATTCTTCAAATTTGTGCTTTTTTTTCTTTTAATTCAATATCAGCGAATGAATGTATGGATTTACTCTCCACCTGAGATCAGGAAAGTGATTACCATTTTTTTGATAATATTTCTTTGAAAAAACTCATTTTATTCTGAAAGCCGAAAATTATTTAAAGCCAGAAATACAATCTGATCGTTTCCCTGGAGTGCCAAGTTGAGAATTCGTGAATGATTTATTCCATCAGTTAAGAATATCAGCTTTTGCATCCATTCATCATTTTCCAACTGAGGAATATTTTCTTTAAGAAAAGTAATAATAGATTCCAAAAGATCCACAACCACATTCAAGACCCTGCTGGTTGACAGCCACCTTACAATGTCTTAGGTACTTCTCTGGGTTTATCTTCACGCTCCGATTCATCCACAGAATTTCTGAAACGTCGATGGATCTTCTCAATTAAGCGGATAAAGTTGAAAATTTGAAGAACTGCTTTCGTAACTAATTCATACTTGAAGTATCTGGCGGCCAGGTATTCAAAATAAATAATGCAATGAATTGGTAGAAATTCTAGAAAACTGAGATCGCTTTTCATAAGTTTATTAAGGCTGCTTTCTCCTCTCCACTTCATCATTATAAGTGTTCCATTTGTTGCAACACTTGATGAATTTAATCAGTGAAACACCGACGTTTCTTAAGGCTCTGTTCGCTGCGTATTTAATGTTAACACTACGAGTTAGAAGTTATATTTAAGGAGATGGAACGGACAAATGTAAACTTTAAACTTTTCAAGAGCAAATCTGAACGAAAGGGAATTCCTTAAATTATTTTGCACTTTGTCTGTAACAAGTGAAGGCGCATGGCTCAGTGGTTAGAGCGTCGAGCTTACGATCGTGAGGTTGTGAGCTCGAATCCCGGACCGGGCTGCGTGTTGTGTTCTTGAGCAAGGCACTTTATTTCACGTTGCTCCAGTTCACTCAGCTGTAGAAATGAGTTGCGATGTCACTGGTGCCAAGCTGTATCAACCTTTGTCTTTCCCTTGGATAACACTGGTGGTGTGGAGAGGGGAGGCTGGTATGCATGGGCGACTGCTGGTCTTCCATAAAACAACCTTGCCCGGACTTGTGTCTAGGAGGGTAACTTTCTAGGTGCAATCCCATGGTCATTCATGACCGAAGGGGGTCTTTACCCTGTCTGTAAAATCAACCCTGATGTAGAAAACATGTGTTTCTGTAGCATTTCCAAGACAGTTACTTGTGCTATTAGTCGTTGAAATTTTGTGTTTTGTAGATATATCGCAGCAGCAATTTCAATCATATTCTTCTTATTAATTTCTCCATCAAAATAGAGACACGAACAATATTTCCCATCATACATTATTTACATTATTTACATTCTCGGATATTTGTCCTCATCTTGTTTGTTGTTAACACAACGTTTCGGCTGATATACCCTCCAGCCTTCTTCAGGTTTCTTGGGGAAATTTCGAACCTGGGTTCTCATTCCTGAGGTATTCTTCGATGTTGTTGTTGTTGTTGTTGTTATTATTATTATTATTATTATTATTATTATTATTATTATTATTATTATTGTTCAGATCACTGCTTGGAATCGAACTCGGAATCTTGGGGTTAGTAGCCCGCGCTCTTAACCACTACGCCACATGCCCGTTAACAACAAACAAGATGAGGACAAATTTCCGTCGAATGTAAATAATGTAAATAATGTACATAATTCCTCATCTCTTAAATATAGAACTGTATATCCCATCATAGTTGAAAAAAAGAAAAAAGAAAAATCTAGCTTCAGTCTTTTCTGTCGGTTTTCTTACTAAACATTGTCAGAGGTGTTTACTGGCTGTTTGGATGTAATTTTAACACACTTTACTTGTTTTACCTTTATTCTGACTAAGGTGTAAAATAAAGCATACAAAAAGTAGCGTTTTAAGTTATTTTTGTGCTTATTGCTTTTGTAATGTAAATGTTATGTTAGCGAATAAATTAAAACCCCTGAGGTAATTGTAACATATAAAAAACCTTTTGATTACTCTTTACTTGTTGCAGTCATTTGACTGTGGCCATGCTGGAGCACCGCCTTTAGTCGAGCAAATCGCCCCCATGAATTATTCTTTGTAAGCCTAGTACTTATTCTATCGGTCTCTTTTGCCGAACCGCTAAGTTACGGGGACGTAAACACACCAACATCGGTTGTCAAGCGATGTTGGGGGGGGGGGACAAACACAGAACACAAACCCACAGACACACACACGCACATACATATATACATACATACGACGGGCTTCTTTCAATTTCCATCTACCAAATCCACTCATAAGGCTTTGGTCTGCCCGAGGCTATAGTAGAAGACACTTGCCCTGAACTCAGAACCATGTGGCTGGTAAGCAATCTACTTACCACACAGCCACTCAAATAATATTTTACCAATGATTGCGTTTATGGAGATGGCGTGGGTGTGGTCGAGCTTAGATTAATTAAGCTACTTCTGGACGACTCCCATAGTGTACTAAAATCTTTAAACCCCAACAACTCTTGTTTTCACTTCTTCAACACTTCTCTGTATCTTTTGTTGACTTGAAATTTCGCTCAGCCCTCTGCGTCCGATCATTCTGTTCCTCACCACTGAAGAACAAAGCCTCATTAAGATCTAGTAACAAAATTAGTATTAAATTACTACACGTACATTAAACAATCTGACAGTAAAATACCGATGTCTATAATATTTATAATGCTTACAAGACATGTAACGCTACTAGATGTAATATTTTGCACCAGCGAAGCTTTTTCATTGTCTTGAAAACACAGGGTGTTGCTCAGAACGCCAGTGGCAAATACTCCGACGTTCTAAGCTAAGCTGAAAATGCTTGTTCTAATATAGAAATCGGAGAACAAAGCGTTTACTTATTTATGCAAAATGTAGCCAGGTTAGAGTTTAAATTAATAAACGCATTTGATAGTCATTAAATTCTTAAAGTTGGAAATAACTAAATGTATTAAATGCTAGAGGCATAGAACAATTACAGTAAAAAAACCTGAGTTTCTCGACAGCAATTTACTCAATATTCGCGATCATTCGTCAGCTGTTGTAACTATTAAACATGATTGGAACACCCGACAGACGGTAGCGAGTATCAAATAGATCACTGTTGAGGAGAAACTCTGAATATAAGTTCTGAATATAAGTGTTCCATCTCTATATCATTTAATACAATGCTTCTGAAAATATCTGATGTGGCGTACCGGCAGTTTTTTTTACCAATGTAAATATTTCTTAGTAATATTAATTTATACTGGAAACAATATATATAATGGATGTAATAAAAATTGACAATGTTTTTGATCTTATATTTATTTTGTAAACAAATAATACAATATTACATAAGCATTTTATAAGCATTTTATAATGTTACTTTCTTTTCGGGAAACTCGTCGCGTACCGGTAGCTAATGGCTCGCAGACCGGCATCGGTCCCAAGACCACCACTTTGAATAGCAGTGATTTAATATCTCTCTCTCTCTCTATATATATATATGTATACTGTATATATATATACATATATATATATATCCATACAACCATCTATCTATCTATCTATCTATCTATCTATCTATCTATCTATCTATCTATCTATCTATCTATCTATCTATCTATCTATCTATCTATCTATCTATCTATCTATCTATCTATCTATCTATCTATCTATCTATCTATCTACCAAACAAAGGCGTATTCAAATTTCCAGTTAAACTTCGATTAGATCTTTAATGCCCATGACCAAGCAATGAATGAACGCCACACTATCACAACACTTACCTTGTGCCGATGATAAATATGTGGCCATGGATATTCAGGAGTTATCACTTTTTTTGTCTTGAAAATAAAAATTCCACTTGGCTGGGGAACAAATAATCGAACCCGCACCGCTTAGCTGCGCTTTGCCAGAATACCTCATGCAATACAATGTTGAACACACAGTATAATGTATAATGTTGACATAGGATGACTGACTATGCATGCTGTCTACTGGACTCTGATCTAAGATCTGTAAGGAAGCATAACGTAGTAAGCACATGCACACATCTACACACATGTACATTATACATGCATTTCTGCGCGTACGTATGCGCATATATATATATATGTATATATATGTGTTACTATTGTGCAGTTGGAGAAATTGCTATTGTATTGTGGTAATATGATAGATTTCCTGTAAGATGACTGAACTGATTGTAATGTTACAAATATATATATATATATATGTGTGTGTGTGTGTGTGTGTGCGTGTGTGTGTGTGTGTGTGCGTGTGAGTAAGTGTGTGTGTTTAAATATATAATATATATATATGAATATAATATATATGCATATATACGTTTGTATATATGTATAGATTGTATGTATATATATATATAGTATGTATATGTATATATATATGTATATATATATGTATATATATCTATATATATATAGTATGTATATACATATAGTATGTATATATATATGTTTATATATATATTTATGTATCTATATATATATATATTGTATGTACGTACCTCTCTCTCTCTCTCCCTCTCTTTCTATATGTATGTATGTATGTATATATAAGCACACACATATCCTCTTTATACAATACAATTTTACAGTTCCCCCTAGTGGTAATGTTGCTGTTATGCAATAGATTCCTTCTTACTTTTCTTCTCTTCTCTTCTATTATTTATTTATTTCGATTCTCGAATCTTTTCATAAACGGTAGATAATCCGAAGTGAGTTGCTTTATCATGAACAAGTCTGAAAATGAAAGCTTGATCAACAAACACGCTGCTATGTTAGAATCCATTTCCCATGGACATTTCAAGACGTACATTAGATAACAATAGATGAATCGTTTTCGGTTTCCTACGATTTTTTTTTCGTCATTCCTATCGGAATCGCTAAGACTTTGCAACTACTGTATAATGAGTTAAACCAAGAATGTGTTTATACCCATGGCAGAGTGCCAAATATGCTGCGAAACCAAGGAATTGGCGTTCAAACTCATACATCGTTATCTGAATACTTATTCATAAAAAGTATCTGTCTACCGATTTAGTTGTGTAGTGGTCATAGTAATAATAATGATAATAATAATAATAATAATAATAGTAATAATAATAATAATAATAATAATAATAATAATAATAATAATAATAATAATAATAATAATAGTAATAATAATAATAATAATAATAATAATAATAATAGTAATAATCTTACATATGCTCAAGTTCTCAAACTTCGATTGAATGTTCTACAGAACACGATTAGTACTTTATTAGGAGGTAACTGGAACTGCCATCACAAATAATATCTATATATTAACACAGGTTTACCTACCTACATGCCTACCTACCTACTTACCTACCTACCTACCTACCTACCTACCTACCCACCTACCTACCTACTTACCTACCTACATACCTACCTACCTACCTACCTACCTACCTACCTACCTACCTACCTACCTACCTACCTACCTACCTACCTATCTACCTATCTCTACCTACCTACCAACCTACCTATCTACCTACCTACTAACTTACCTATTTGATTTTCGTATCATGCAACAGAAATTTCATTCGAAAGAAGAAACTGTTTACCGACAAAAAAAAATTATATTTATAATAGCCATCTATGTATCATACTTAACGAATATACACCTTTGACAGTCACGATACTATGGACTTTGAGAAAAACTCTATCAGAGCGAAGAGAGCATTTCCCAGCATGCCCCACTAGAATGTCAAACACATTTCGGTTTCCTTGAATCTTTTCGATGATGTGTTGTCGTTAATCACATAGGCGCAGGAGTGGCTGTGTGGTAAGTAGCTTGCTAACCAACCACATGGTTCCGGGTTCAGTCCCACTGCGTGGCATCTTGGGCAAGTGTCTTCTGCTATAGCCCCGGGCCGATCAATGCCTTGTGAGTGGATTTGGTAGACGGAAACTGAAAGAAGCCTGTCGTATATATGTATATATATATTTATGTGTGTATGTGTATGTATGTTTGTGTGTCTGTGTTTGTCCCCTTAGCATTGCTTGACAACCGATGCTGGTGTGTTTACGTCCCCGTCACTAGCGGTTCGGCAAAAGAGACCGATAGAATAAGTACTGGGCTTACAAAGAATAAGTCCCGGGGTCGATTTGCTCGACTAAAGGCGGTGCTCCAGCATGGCCGCAGTCAAATGACTGAAACAAGTAAAAGAGTAAAAGAGAAAGAGTAAAGAGTATACCTAGAAGAAATCTACCACTTCCGATGCATAAAAAAACAGTGAATATTGCATTCACTAGCACTGTGGCAAGCTATCTCGCACAGTGTAGTTCCTCGATTGTCTCTAGAGGCCTTGCTATATCGGGAGGGCCCCATCTCTGTCATCTTCCCCGCCACTTATTTTTAAAACTTTGTACGCCATGCGTATGTCCCTTCTTTTTCAGTGCATACCCCCTATACTTACTTTCTTTCCTTCTTTCATTTTTTGATCATTTCATTACTCTTACTCTTTACTCTTTTACTTGTTTCAGTCAGTTGACTGCGGCCATGCTGGAGCACCGCCTTTAGTCGAGCAACTCGACCCCGGGACCTATTCTTTGTAAGCCCAGTACTTATTCTATCGGTCTCTTTTGCCGAACCGCCAAGTAACGGGGACATAAACACACCAGCATCGGTTGTCAAGCAATGCTAGGAGGACAAACACAGACACACAAAGACACACACACACACACACACACACATATATATATATATATATATATACATATATACGACGGGCTTCTTTCAGTTTCCGTCTACCAAATCCACTCACAAGGCTTTGGTCGGCCCGAGGCTATAGTAGAAGACACTTGCCCAAGTTGCCACGCAGTGGGACTGAACCCGGAACCATGTGGTTGGTTAGCAAGCTACTTACCACACAGCCACTCCTGCGCCTATTTCATTATATGTAAACCCCAACACTTTATGTCTGTATTTGTATTGTCCCGCTCATCCTTCACCCTTGTGGCAAATATATGAAAGCGCTTAGAGGTATTTCGTCTGTCGTTACGTTCTGAGTTTAAATTCCGCCGAGGTCGGCTTTGACTTTCATCCTTTCGAGGTCGATTAAATAAGTACCAGTTAGACACTGGGGTAGATATTATCAACTTATTCTCTTTGTCTGTCCTTGTTTGTCCCCTCTATGTTTAGCCTCCTCTGGGCAATAAAGAAATGTTATTATTATTATTATTATTATTATTATTATTATTATTATTATTATTATTATTATTAAGGCGGCGAGCTGGCAGAATCGTTAGCACGCCGGGCAGACTGCTTAGCGGTATTTCGTTTGCTGATACGTTCTGAGTTTAAATCCCACCGAGGCCGACTTTTTTTTTCATCTTTTCGAGGTCGATAAATTAAGTACCAGTGAAACACTGGGGTTGATGTAATTGACCAGTTCCCCTCCAATCAAATTTCAGGCCTTGTGTCTATAGTAGAAAGTATTACTATTATTAATATTATCAGTATTGAGTTAGAGAGCAGTGCATGCCATCAAAGTGACCCTAACCCTAAAATATACAAATCTCAGTATATCCATCAGGATTACCCAGCTATCAAGGGCACGCCAGGCACATAGACCACAACCATATATGTACGACGTGGTGATCTCATATCAAGATAAACAGCACATGACCTTGCAGGTGAGGCTCAGTTAGAATTTTCTTCAGCTCAAAAGGTCCTTAACCATATATGTACGACGTGGTGATCTCATATCAAGATAAACAGCACATGACCTTGCAGGTGAGGCTCAGTTAGAATTTTCTTCAGCTCAAAAGGTCCTTGAATAAGGTTTGTTTATTGACGATAAACGAAACAACCGTGTTTCTAGATGCCAAAGAATTCCTCATGGCTATGATGCTCTCCCACTATTCCTGCGCGTGATCAGAGATGCACTCATCATCAGCCACGAAAAGACATGCTCAACTGGCTAAGATCAAGCAACTGACAAGCAAACCTTTGCTACTGAGCAGAATATTTCTTGTAGACCATCTTTATGCCAAGTCAAAACTATGTACGTGATAGCACTTCCAATCAGTTAAGATCAGAAGCCATGAGACTCACCGTCTGGTACAGCATCAGGTTACTTTGCTGTTGTTGTTGTTGTTGTCGTCGTCGTCATCATCAACATCATCATCATCATCATCATCATCATCATCATCATCATTATTGTTGTTGTTGTTGTTATTGATATTGTTACCATTATTTTTATTATTACAATCATTATTACCGTTATTATTATTATTATTATTATTATTATTATTATTATTATTATTATTATTATTATTATTTTTATTATTATTGTCATTATTATTATTATTAATTATTATTTTTATAATTATTGTTGTTGTTATTATTATTATTATTATTATTATTATTATTATTATTATTATCATTATTATTATTATTATTATTATTATTATTATTATTATTATCATAATTATTACTTTTTGTCCAATGGTTGACGTAAGATGTTACGTTATCATCTCGACAAATCTCCCCTGCTTAACCCTGTGCTTTATTATCATCATCATCATCATCATTATTATTATTATTATTATTATTATTATTATTATTATTATTATTATTATTATTATTATTATTATTATAAATATTTTCATATGCACACAATAGATTAGACTGTTAGAAAAGAAAAACTCCTAACATTGGGCTACAACAAGTAACACCAAGAGCCCTCCTAATTATCCTGGCTGTCCCTAATAACACCGCTTTCTGGAGCTGTGCTAAACTGCGTTTAATGCTTATTTCTTTTATTCATCTGTTCAAATCTTTCGTAATAATTTCCAATGCACCTATAACTACAGGGATACACTCTCCATAGTCTCTGTAATTCAATGGCTAGGTCCTTGTGCTTTGCTATTTTTTTTCTATACCTCTCATATTGATTTGTTTCATCATTTGGAACTGTAACGTCAATCATCTGGTCCTTTCTATTCTCTTTATCTACTTCTACTAAATCAGGTCTTCTAGCTTCTATTACTCTGTCAGTCTGAATGTTAAAGTCCCACAACATCTTATATTTCTTACTTTCTAGTACTTTACTTGCTTCGTGTTCATACCATTTATCAGTGTGGTCAAATCCTAGCTTTCTACATAACTCCCGGTGGATTGCTGTCCCTAGATTGTCATGTCTTTTCTTGTATTCTTTCTGTGCCAGCATGTTACATTCACTTACTATATGAGTAACGCTTTCCTCTTTTGATTTGCATAACCTACATTGGGAAATCTACTTGGTCTTTGTCTATCTTGGCTTTTATCCAATTAGTCCTTAATGCTTGCATTTCCATTCCACATAATACGATTTTAAACCTATCAACATTGATTAGAAAAAACCGTCAGTCGAAAGGACCAATGAAAAGAAACCAATTTCAAATGTGTGTCTGTCAATGTAAATTGTATTTTATACATATAAACTTTATTTTGTTCCATTCTCAATCTAAATTATCCGACGAATAGGAACGTGAAACTCTGCGTAGCAGTTTTTTGGGATATTTTTGTGTTCTTTGAAGCTTTCCTCACCACCTTATTTAGTAAGGAGTATATATATATATATATATATATATAGTCTGATAAGCACCAACGCACGAAACTCCCGCACCCTGAGTCACTATTTTGCTTCTGTTAATTATTAATAAAAATAAAATATCTATCTATCTATCTATCTTGTTTTTTGTGTTTTCTTTTTTTCCCCCTTTTACGATCCCTTTTGATCGAAAACCTACCCCCCCTTTTATTCTACCCCAAAAGAAAAGCTCTACTTTGTAATCTATCCCGTCTGTGTGCAGCCCTGTGTCTAATATAGAAACATATCTATCTATAACCAAAAAATGGCTTCGAGGGATATATAATCCTGGTTGTTACCGTGTTGTCTCTTATATCGGTTCGCAATGCTGGTCACAGTGAATGTTGAAACTCAAGTTAGTTAAAATTTACTCTACTCGGTTAATCCTCACTTGGTAAATCGAAATGCCCTTATAAGGGCTGCATAGTCTCTGTAGAGAAAATAATGCCATTAATAAAGATCAGGAGAACTTGGATGTGCAAATTTTAGTTCTCTTGATCGTTATAAATTTCAATAAGTATCGGAACTGTTGCTATAGTAACGAAG
>NW_021834491.1:30000-35000 GCF_006345805.1 Octopus sinensis
TCGATGATATAAACTTTGTTTTAATTTGCTTTAAAGTGGAGGCGCGTAGCTTAGTGGTTAGGGTGTCGTAAGATTGTGGTTAGGGATCGTAAGATTGTGGTTTCGATTCCTGGACCGGGCGACGCGTTGTGTTCTTGAGCAAAACATTTCATTTCATGTTGCTCCAGTTCACTCAGCTGGAAAAAATAAGTAACGCTGCGATGGACTGGCGTCCCGTCCAGCTGGGGAACACATACGCCATAGAAACCGGGAAACCGGGCCCATGAACCTGGCTAGGCTTTAAAAGGGCACATTTATTTTAAATTAAAAATTTTCATTAAAATTTCATGTAGTTTATGTTCCAAACACCAGTATAAAAATGACAAAGTCATTTCATTAATTTCTTCATTATTTTAAAAATTGATTGAATCAAAGTCAGTGTATTTCAACAGAAATATACAGTAAGAAAAGGATTAAATATTCACGATACTGGTTGACACCGTATGTCAGATGTACGTGAGTAATGTTAACGGATATCGACTGGCAATCCTCACGGTGCTCTGAGACCTGAAACTGGCATGTATTTGATTGAACGATCGAATGATTGGTTATTTATTTTTATTTTTAGTTTTATATCACATTTTGTGAACAACACTGACGTTGATTGCGAGTTTTCGACAGAGCAATCACTGGTTCACTGCACACGACGGGATTTAGTGAGGACTTCGTCTGAAAGCACCAGTTTTTATCGGGTTCATTGCAGACGTCAACATTGGCGAAGCACACACACACACGACAACCTTCTGTGCAGTTTCTGCCTACCGAATTTCTTTCATTTAGCAAGCTGCCACTATGATGAATGACTTCCCAAACGTACCTCGGAAGGATATCGAACCGAAACTCTCGTGGATCCGTGCAAACATTTTGACTACACAACCATGTCTGAACTCGTAGAGATAAAAGGACAAATTCTATTCCAGAAAGGTTTGAATTCCGAATGCAGCACTGAAATTCCTTGCATCTATATCTAAAGTACTTGGTCCACTACAATATTCTTTGGGCTCACACAATGTTTGCAAATCTTATAATAATCCTTTCTACAATAAGCATAAGGCTTGAAATTGTAAAGGATGGGGCTACTCGATTACATCGACCCCAGTGCATAGCTGGTACTTATTCTATCGAGTCCGAAAAGATGAAAAGCAATATTGATCTCGGTGGAATTTGAACTCAGAAAGTAAACAAGAACAAATGTTGCTATGCATTTCGCCCGGCGTGCTAACAATTCTGCCAGCCAGAATTTATAATAATTTATAATAATAATAATAATAATAATAATAATAATAATAATAATAATAATAATAATAATAATAATAATAATAATAGTGCCTGGTGTACCCTTATCAGGCGGGTAGTCATGATGGGTATACTGGGCTTCGTATATTTTATCCCAGTGTCACTTTGATGACATGCACTGTCCTCTCACTCAATAATAATGATGATGATGATGAGATGATGATGATGATGATGACCAATTCCAAATTGGTCAGTGCTGAAATGATTGCTGACAGAAGCAAAACAAAACAGCAACAACAACAACAACAACGATAATAATAATAATAATAATAATAATAATAATAATAATAATAATAATAATAATGATAATAATAATAATGATAATACACACAGATAGTGAAATTAAGGCCAATAGGCCGGATATAGTTGTCAGAGATCATCGAGAAAAAAACGCTTTCTAATCGATGTATCAATACCAACAGATGACAATGTTTCTCTAAAAGAAATGGAGAAACGTTCAAAATGCAAAGATCTGGAAATAGAAGTAACTCGAATGTGGAGCCTAAAAACAGAAACTATTCCAATCTTAGTAGGCGCATTAGGTATGATAAAAAAATATTCAAATAAATATATAATAAAATCACCAGGACTAACAGGTATGTATAACATAGAGAAAATAGTTCTACAAGGCACCGTACACAACATCCTACGTAAAACACTTTCATTACAGTAGCAATAAGAGCATGACAACAAACCACGGCACATGCCCAAGGCACACAGAGCTGCGCTCGATTGTGCAGTGAAAGTATGTGACAAAAATAACTGAATAGTAATAATAATAATGATAATCTTTTCTACTCTAGGCACAAGGCCTGAAATTTAGTGGTAGGGGACAAGTCGATTACATTACCGCCAGTGTTTCACTGGAACTTAATTTATTGATCCCGAAGAGATGACAGGCAAAGTCGACCTCGGCGGAATTTGAACTTAGAACGTGAAGACGGACGAAATACTGCTAAGCCTTTCGCCTGGAGTGCTAACGTTTCTGCTAGCTCATCCTCTTCATAATAATAATAATAATAATATTAACAACAACAACAACAACAACAACAACAACAATAATAATAATAATAATAATAATAATAATAATAATAATAAGTACCTGCAGAATATGTGGAGATGGACAAGAAACAATAAATCATATTATCTCTAGCTGCCCAGTCCTGGCTAAGAAGGAATATATTCACAGACATGACAGAGTTGGAACCTACATACATTGGAAGCTATGCAACATTATGGAATAACAACAGAAAAAAAGATGGTATAGGCCACACAGACCAGAAAAAGTCACAGAAAACGAGAAAGCAACCATACTCTGGGATATGCAGATACACACAGATAGAGAAATTAAGGCCAACAGACCAGATATAGTTGTCAGAGATCATGAAGAAAAAAATGCTTTCTAATTGATGTATCAATACAGCTGATGACAACGTGTCTCTAAAAGAAATGGAGAAACTCTCAAAATACAAAGACCTGGAAATAGAGGTAACTAGAATGTGGAATCTGAAAACAGAAACAATTCCTATCATAGTAGGTGCATTAGGCATGATAAAATATTCAGACAAATACATAACAAAAACACCAAGACTTACAAACACATATAACATACAGAAAATTGCACTACTAGGCACTGCACACATCCTACGCAGAACACTTTCCATACAATAACCATCAGAGCATCACAACAAATCACAGCACATACCCAAGGTACACAGAGCTGCGCTCGGTAGTGAAGTGAAAGCACGCTATAAAAATAAAACTACTGAATAATAATAATAATAATTTTTAATAATAAAGTTTACTTTATTAACTACTAAAGGTGCAGAAAAAAACAAAACAAATATTTGGAACAGTACAAGACAATACAATGTGGAGCTACATAAAACGAACCGTGTATACAGTGACAACAACATCATCAACAACAACAACAAGAACAACAACAATAATAACAGTTATAAATTTATCTTTCTATGCAAAGGAAATGTACAATATCAAATTTAGAAAACCATAATTAAGTTATTGATAATTACAAAATGATACGTACATACATACATACATGTATGTATGTATGTATGTATATATGTATGTATGTATGTATGTATGTATGTATGTATGTATGTATGTATGCATGTATGTATGATATGGTATGGTATGGTATATATGACTGAATGTTTGTATGTATATGTATATATATATACATATATTTGTAATTAACAATAATACACACATATTTAGATATATATGTTGATATATATGTAAGTATGTATATTATGTGTATGTAAATATGTATATATGTACATATGTATATGTGTATATATATTATAGTATATCTATATATATTATATATATATATATATATATTATATATAATATATTCATATATTATGTATGTATGAATGTATGTATGTATCTGTGAAAACGATAGAAGAGGAGTAAAATATATGAAAATGTGAGATATTTGCAAAATATCGATTGTGGTTGTTATTTATTCAATGAAATGGTGATGTGTAATGTAAATGGGGAAAGTACGATTGTTTGAATATTAACTAATAAAACAAGGAATGAGTAATGAAAGAGAAGGGATGGTGTGTAGAGAGGAAGAGGAAGAGGGAAAGGGGAAGGAGGAGGGATATAAGGAATAGATGCGGAAGTTAAGAATAAGTCGAAAGTAGAGGAAGAGAAAGAGGGAATTGTGTAGAAGGGGAAAAGAAGAGAGGAAGAGAGAAAGAGAGAGGGTGAAAGGAAAAAGAGATGAGAGAGGGGGAGTGGGAGAGAGATGGAGTGAGCAGGAGAGAGATGGAGATAAAGTAAAAGAGGCTATCTGAGTCTGAGACCCCGTTCGGTCACGACACAGACCATGGGATTGCACCTAGAAAGTTACTCTCTCCGGACCCTAAGTAAAGCAGGTGTAAAATTTGAATGAAATTGGTTGTGTAGTTCTCAAGTTTTAGGGAAACACACAGACAGACAGACACACATTCTCAGTTTTATATATATATATATATATATCACGTGATCACGTAACCGACCAGACCATCAGATGTTGCTACACATCGCTGGTCACAATGCGTTTTGCATTGTTTGAGCCTTCGAACGACGCCACCCCGCTGGCTAAGCGAGCAGGCCAACAGAAGAAAGAGTGAGAAAGAGTAATATATAAATCCACTCACAAAGCTCGAGGCTATAGTAGAAGACACTTGCCCAAGGTGCCACGCAGTGAGACTGAACCGGAACCATATGGTTGGTAAGAAAACTACTTACAATACATCCATCCTGCGCCTATATGTTTATATATATTATATATATATATATATATATATATATATTATATATATATATATATAATATATATATAGTATGTATATATAGGACGAGGAGTGGCTGTGTGGTAAGTAGCTTGCTTACCAAAACCACATGGTTCTGGGTTCAGTACCACTGCGTGCCACTTTGGGCAAGTGTCTTCTATTATAGCCTCGGGCCGACCAAAGCCTTGTGACTGGATTTGGTAAACGGAAACTGAAAGAAGCCCGTCGTATATATGTATATATATGTATGTGCATGTGTGTTTGTGTGTCTGTGTTTGTTCCCCTAGCATTGCTTGACAACCGATGCTGGCGTGTTTATGTCCCCGTCACTTAGCGGTTCGGCAAAAGAGACCGATA
>NW_021834491.1:40000-60014 GCF_006345805.1 Octopus sinensis
TAGAGCACTCTGTGGATTTGAAATGATAGAGTTATTTTGTCTCTTTGTTTGCTGGCTGGCTGGTTGGTTGGTTGGTAGGGAGAAGGGAGAGGAGTGCACGTGTATGTATGCGTGCTTTTAATATGTATATTTACACACACACACACACACACACACACACATAATCACACATGCGTATACACACACGGATATATATATATATATATATATATATACATACATACTTACATATATAGATGTATATATCTCTATATCTATCTACCTTCCTATACACACACATACACACGTATATATGTATGTCTATACACACATGCACACACGCGCACACACACACATACATGGATATATATATATATGTATACATACATGCATACACATATATATATATGTATTTATCTATCTCTTTCTATACACACACATACGCACACATACACATATATATGTCTATACACAACATGTACACACATATATGTATGTATGTCTATACACAAAAACACACACTCTCTCTCTTTCTCTCTCTTCATCTCTCTTTCTCTCTCTTCATCTCTCTTTCTCTCTCTTCATCTCTCTTTCTCTCTCTTCATCTCTCTTTCTCTCTCTTCATCTCTCTTTCTCTCTCTCTCTCCTTTCTCTCTCTTTCTTCCTCTCTTTCTCACTTTCTCTCTCTCTTTCTCCCTCACTCTCTCACACACACAGACACTCAATCTCAAACACATGTGCAAATGTGAGTTGTTTTTTGTATGTATAAATTTATGTAACTATCCTTCTGTCGATGTGTAGATAAGAGTGTACGACATGCTGCTAACCTATCTATCTATCGATCTATCTATCTATCCATCTATCTATCTATCTATCTATCTATCTATCTATCTATCTATCCATCTATCTATCTATCTATCTATCATCTATCTATCATCTATCTATCTATCTATCTATCTATCTATCTATCTATCCATCTATCTATCTATCTATCTATCTATCTATCTATCCAATCTATCTATCCATCTATCTATCTAATATCTATCTATCTATCTATCTATCTATCTATCCTCTATCTATCTATCTATCTATCTATCCATTATCTATCTATCTATCTATCTATCTATCTATCTATCTATCTATCTATCTATCTATCCATCTATCATCCATCTATCTATCTATCTATTCTATCTATCTATCTATCTATCTATCTATCTATCTATAATCTATCTATCTACGCATGCATATACGTGTGTGCGTGTTGCTGGGTATATATAGATATATAAATATGCGTGCATGGTTACAAGTGTATACTTATATATGTATGCATAATATGAATGCAAGTATGTATTTATGTGTATATATAATTTATATACAAATATATATTGGAGGCACACGCATGTTATATAGTTACACACATATATTTATATTTGTTTATATATGTACACACACAGATATATATAGGTAAAATAGCACAAATAGAATGGGGGAAATAAGACAGTTGGGTGACGAGAGATGTTACGACACTTCCAAAGGTGTTGGACAAAATGTAAATACAAGCAGCAAAATAAAATAGTTGAGCACAATGAAATCAACTAAGCGGAAACGTGAACATTTATGGACGTATTATATATATATATATATATCTATATATATATATTATATATATATATATTTGTATGTATCATTATATATATTTATATATGTATATAAATACATACATATATATATATATATATATATGTGTGTGTGTATATATATATATATATATATAATATATACATATATGGGGGAGAATTCACAAAAAACAAAACATGAAGACATGTGTGTTGTAGACAACAGACAGATGTATTACTTTAACGCTAGGGAAATGAAAAAGTCTATAACGTTCGAGCCTACGCTCTTCCACAGAAAGGAACACAGAAAAAACAGGGAGAGAAAATAAAGAATGTGTAGTTGGCTAGCGATCTATCATGGCATACATACATACATTACATACATACATACATACATACATACATACATACATACAATATACATATACATATATACATAACATACATACATATATATATTATATATATATATATATATATATATAATATAATATATATCTATATATATATATACACGCACATATGTTTATATATATATAATCTCCTCTACAAGCCAGCCCCAAAAAACTCAACTCGTCCTGTCGAAAGACCCTTGTCCTACGTCCTGGTTTTGTTTTTATCCTTACCATTATTGTTTTTACGTTTTTGTATTCTTATTGGTGCTTTCCTTATTGTTTTCACGTATTTTGAGATTCTTATTCGTGTACATCGTCCGTTTTCCGTCCTTGTGTTGTATACATTCGAGGCTTTCTTCCAAGGGATCTAATGCGCTTGGCTTAGATTTCCCTTGGTGGCTGCCCAGGTCGGAGCAATCTCAAGATTAATCAGCCGAAATTGCGAAGATGATCCGGTTCTTGACTGATGACTGAGGGCTTCGAATGTCCCGTCCTGTGGTTCTTGTGTCGTCTTCTAAGTGTTTCACGTTCTTGTCCCAGTTTGTATATATTTTTTACTTTTTACACACACACACACACACACACACACACACACACACACACATATATATATATGTATATATATAGGCGTAATTGTGTAGTAAGAGGTTTGTTTCTCAGGCACATGCATCTTGATTCATTTCCACTGCGTTATATTTTGGGCAACTGCCTTTTACTATAGCCTCGCGTAAGCCAAAGCCTTTTGAGTGTATTTAGTAGAGAGAAACTGAAAGAAGACAGTCGTATAGATACATACATACAGACATATATATATATATATATAACTAATGTAGGATAAAATTTTTTTCGGGAAAAAATTTTTATCAATGGCCAAAAAACACATTTAAAGGTTAAATTTATAAATAATTTACAAAATAACGGCAAAAGAAAAATTCTAATGCCAAATATGCCGAAAAAGACAAAAATTGTTAATAACCATTATGATTCATGCGTCTCGAAACAAACCGATAGAAATTTCTAAAAAATCCGTTATTACCGTATTGGTCCCAATTTCGGGGTTAATTCATAAGAATTTTCCCCTCTTCAGCGATAAATACGTGAGATATAAGTGAAATACTTACTCATACCCATAGAAAAAGCAAGTACTAAGTCCTGAGCAGACCTAAGTACCCCAAATATATCCAAAATAGAAAAATATATATGTATATATATGCATATATATATGTGTCTAAACATATATATATGTAAATATACATACATATATATGTATATCTATCTATATGTTATATATGTGTGTATGTCATTGTGTCTGTGTTTGTCGGCCACCACCCCATGACAACCGGTGTAGATGTGATTATGTCCCTGTAACTTAGCAGCTTGGAAAGCAGGACTGATAGAACAAGCATAAGCTTATGAATATTCTGGGGTAGATTCGTTCGGCTAAAATACCAACATGGCAGCGATCGAATGACTGAATCGAGTAAGTGATAAAGGATTTTACATATATATATATATATATATATATACACATATAAATATACATATACATACATATATATATATATGCTAAACCCTTAATTGCTTAGTATTACTTAAATTTTCCTCGAATGGGGCTTTTACATGCCGAAGACTACTTGGTGTAATTGATAATTATTCCAAATTAATTAATTTCACCCTTCATTGTTACTGATAACCATATCATCCCAGTAAATGACCACAGCACTTTGTCTTGGCTACACGGGGGTGGGAAGGGACTGGTGACACCAAACTTTCATTCAAACTTTGAATTTGGTGATACTGGCTGTGGCTTCTAGCTCGCTGTGATACTGAGTTGAGTTGGTGCCTTCTAGTATCTCAAAATTCAATATACAATCATTCATGATTGTTCGCATCCTGCGCTGATGAGAGAAGAAGTATGGGTAGGTCGAATATCTAATTCTTATGCTTTCCTAAGACTTGATCTCGAACGTACGTCCGTAGGTGACTTAAAACTGTATGATAGATTGCCGTTAATTCATTCTCTCTTACCTGTTTGTGTTCGCCTTTCAAATGCTGTGTTTTTGCTGAGATCTCCCTTTTAGTAGAAGAAATAGCTATAATCTCTTTGACTGCTATTTCTAATTCGGTGTGCGGTAAGGCAATTCGTTGCTAAACCCTTAATGTGCTTAGTATTACTTATATATATATATATATATATATATATATATATATATATATATATATATATATATATATATATATATATACGTGTATAATGGCAGGGCAAGACTGCTAGGCAGTGGGCCGTATGCTAGAAATAGATCATCAACGATCAAACTACAAAGAAAGTTCTCTAGAGGAAAAATTCAGCGAACACCAGAACCATATATATTCAAAATGTGACCGCGTGTGTACTGTTGGTGATTTTTTTCCTCCGTCTTCCCATCTCTGGATCTTTCCTTCTCCTATGTTTCCTAAGAAGAGCTCTGCTCGAAACGTTAAACCCTCCTTCTTTCCTTCTTTCCTGAACGTCCAATAATACTATATTTGTTCTACGTCCTCGCGTTGTTGTGTTCTTTTGTGCTTTCTTGTTTGGATTAACTATATATATACATACATACATATACATACATACATACATACATACATACATACATACATACATGTATGTATATATACACACACACACACACATTAATACTATTGAACATTGGGAGGGGCATAATACCGGTAATAATATATATACATATACACACAATTAAAAAAGCCGCAACTAGTTTCATTTTGTAGAGATACAATAGTTTGATAGATTTATATAACATGCCAAGTGTATCTAAACAATCTTTCAGGTTTCAGTGCATACCATTGGACCTACTTGAATACCAGGACGCTGATCTATGAGAAGACAAGAAAAAAAAGAATGGAAGAACACTAAGGAGGTTTATGCAAATGTGAAACGAGAAGAAGAGTAGGAAAACCAAATCTTTGTTCCGTTTGTCTATAAAATCAAATAATCTAGCTGGTGTAGAATAATATAACGGAGAGGAGACCAAAGTCTGTGGGATAGCAACTGAATCTGAAGAGAGTGGTGTCCTCCAGTCTAACAAAAGGAACTTGCATTTACTATACATTTCGGGCCTACAATTAAATAGTGTGTTGGAATTCTTAGATTTAAAAAGAAAATGCAACCTTTTAGTTACGCATAACATGCATCTCTGATCCGTTTATATATGGCGTAGATTTCTCCACAATTCTCCACTTGATTGTATGTGGTATACAGTTGGTATTCAGATCGCATACAAAGCAAAAGGACTTTATGGCTTTACTTTTATCAAAGTGGTGGAGAGAGGCCGTGGGATTTGTATAGTAGTTTTTCAAATTGACTTCGCATCAACCGGTAACAACCACACTTTAAATAAGTACTATTTTAGATTTGATCAACTAAATCTTTGAATGCGGTACTCCAGCATGATCCGCAGTGCAGTATGAGAATCAAAATGGAAATGTATACCCAAACCCACCAGTAGCCCGCCACATACGTGCACACACACACACACACACACACACACTGATACACACACAAACACATACATATATACATATATATACATATGTATATACGTGTATATATCTATACTAGCCATCACCGTATTTGTCTATACCTGTATATCTATATTTGTGTGTGTATATATATACGTATATATATATTATATATATATATATATATATTATATATATATTATATATATATACACGTATATAATAGAGTTGTAATTCAATACGCGAGTGTGTGTAAGTGTATGTGTGTGGGTGGGTGAGCGTGGTGCACAATGATTGAAAGTGAAAGTAGCACATTAAACATAAATGAAAACGTGCGTACAGCCGGAACTACAGGAATAAGAGGAAGGGAAAGAGATTGGGAGAGAGAGAGAGAGAGAGAGAGAGAGAGATAGAGAGAGGGCGAGAGAGAGAGAGAGAGGGTGAAAGAAGGAAAGAGGGAAGGAGGGAGAGAGAAGAAGAACGAGAGAGGGGAGAGTGAGAGATGTAAAAAGAATATGCAACTTTTAAAGGGAAACAAAATTCTACAGTCGACTTCAGAACAATTGGTTTGAACGAGTGCGATTGAATATAATGGTGCATAAAGAACTTCTGGTAAAAGTCTGCAGAGGAAACTATTAAAAGAGTTATTGAAGAACTAAATCAATCAGATTGAACTGATATTAACCATTAATTATATATTGTTTGTTTGTCTTTGCATAAAAATTTCTACTTAACTTTTTAAAGTTCCTACTTTCATTATATATATGTATATGTGTGTGTGGTGTGTGTCTGTGTGTGTGTGGATGGATAATGTATATATATAATATATATGTATACAGATATATGTACATATATATATTATATATATATATATTAATGTATATATATATATATATATATATATATATAATATAATATATATAATATATATATATATATATATATTATATATATTATATTATATATATATATATATATAACGCTAACTCTGATGAGCGCAGGATTACATAATCGGATTGTAACCTAACACTCCGTTGAACCTTGGTGCTAAACCGACTGATAAGATCAGCCGCAATGGATATCTAATACTGTAAATTTCGCTTAATACACACACACACAAACATACACAGGCACACACACAAACACACACACATATACACACATATGTATGTAATCATGTATGTTTGTATGGATGGAAGTATTAATGGATAGATGAATGTGTTCTTGAGAAACAGCAGTGAGAACTTTTAAAGGGTTCCAATATCTCACGAACGTATTTGGACTGGTTTTTAATTTCGTTTACTTCCAAACACTTCGCCTATCTACGCACAAATTTGTTTCGTCGTGGTGATCGATATGCGCTGTATATGACTAATATCGACTTGCCCCTTGGAGTCAAGAGTTTGAAACACGTGTCCGTCAGTCCAACAGATGGTGGTTTAATCTGACTACGTTAGTTTAGCAACGTTTTTTTTTTGTCTCAAGCAATTTTTTTATGGCAAACTGCAGTTTGGACATCATTTGGACAATGACGGCCTTCAGTGAAGCTATGGTAGGGATTTGTCACAATGTCAATTAGTCTCCCCTTTTATGGCAGTAATTATCGTTTCTGAATATCACCAAGAAGTGCGTGCTCATAATAAAAATAATATTGGAAGCACTCCGTCGGTTACGACGACGAGGGTTCCGGTTGATCCGATCAACGGAACAGCCTGCTCGTGAAATTAACGTGTAAGTGGCTGAGCATTCCACAGACACGTGTACCCTTAACGTAGTTCTCGGGGATATTCAGCGTGACACAGAGAGTGACAAGGCCGGCCCTTTGAAATACAGGTACAACAGAAACAGGAAGTAAAAGAAAGTTGTGGTGAAAGAGTACAGCAGGGATTACCACCATCCCCTGCCGGAGCCTCATGGAGCTTTAGGTGTTTTCGCTCAATAAACACTCACAACGCCTGGTCTGGGAATCGAAACCGCGATCCTACGACCGCGAGTCCGCTGCCCTAACCACTGGGCCATTGCGCCTCCACAAAAATAATATTAGTTATTGATAAAAGCAACGAGCTGGCAGAATCGTTAGCCCGCCGGGCAAAATGCTTCACAGCATTTTGTTCGTCTTTCCGTTCTGAGTTCAAATTCCACTGAGGTCAACTTTGTCTTTTTTTCCTTTTGTAGTCGAAAAAATGAGCAACAGTCGAGCACTGGGGTCGATGTAATCGACTTATTGCCCGAAATTGCTGGTCTTGTCCCAAAATTTGAAACATACATACATACGCACACACACACACACACACACACACACACACACACACACACACACATACACACACATATATATATTTCTTTCATTTGTTTCAGTCACTTGACTGCAGACATGCTGGAGCACCACCTTTAGTCGAACAAATCGAACCCAGGACTTATTCTATCGGTCCCTTTTGCTGAACCGCTAAGTTTTATATATAATATAAGCAAAAAATCAATATAAGACTTAATTTATTAAACCAAGTCCAATCAATTACATCAGATAAATGAAATGAAGTAGATTAGATGTTCAAATGGATTATCCTTTCCTTTCATAATCTTAGAGAATTGTTTCTGACAAAAAGGACCCGGATTTCCATAAAGAGAACACCGTAAAGATCGAATTTGTACTCTTCAGTAGGTGAGATTTAAAGGAAAATAAACAAAACGACGTTTTAAATATACATCGATTTTTTTTCTTAGTTATCATTATTATAGAGGTATTAGTATATTCATTCTTCCACTTACGATAATTTGAATCAAGACATTAGAAATCTATCGAAAAAAATTCTATTAAAGGACGAAGATATATTGATCCAGATGAATATGTATGTATGTATACATATATGTATGCATATATATATATGTATGTATGTATGTATTTATGTATGTATGTATGTATGTATGTATGTATGTATGTATGTATGTATGTATGTATGTATGTATATATGTATGTATATATGTATGTATGTATGTATATATACATACATATGTATATGTATGTATGTATATATACATGCATACATATACGCATATGCATACACACGCATACACATATTGCTGGTCTTGTGACAAAATTTGAAACCAGTATTAGTTTTTGATTAATGTTATATTTTTCCTTATTTTTTGTTTTAATATTTCTATGGGTCCCGGAACTTATAAAGCTGGAGTGTAACCGGTTTTCCTGGCGTATATGTGATTGAGATTACAACTCTCCTTCTTTCTTGAATGGCAGGCTGTTCAGTCGCAGGGTTAACACCGCAGAGATTACTGGAACTCACTAAAGGCTGAGCAACGTGAAACGAAGTGTTTTGTATGAGAACATAACGCGTCACCTGGGCCTGGGAATCGAAACCACGATCTTACGTTCGTGAATGCAACCTCCTTAACCACTGCACCACAGAATCCTACATGCAGGCGGCATCTCTGAGGCAGATCGTGTTTATCAGTCACCTGGATGTGTTATCGAGTAATATACAAATTAACGAGGGAACTTCTCGATGGCCACTCTGTCTGTTAGGAATAGCAGTCAAATCAGGCTCAAATCACACTTACATTCTTAGAAAATAACAAATTGCGTAATAGGGTCCTGAATTACCTGTACACAGGGGAGAAACCATACGAGATAGTCATGGCTGGAATATCTTTAGCAATAGGTTTGCTCAATCTGGGCTGATCTAGGGTTAAAGAGCAATAGTAAGAATGACATAATAGTGTACATTTTGCAATTAATGTACTACGAGACTGGTACACAACGGGAGTCAGAGAGAGAGAGAGAGAGAGAGAGAAAGAAAGAGAGAGGAGAGAGAAAGAGAGCGAGAAAGGGAGAAAGGGAGGGAGGGAGAGAGGAGGGTGAGAAAGAGAGGGAGGGGAGAATAAGACAGAGAGAAAGAATGGTAGAGAGAGAAAGAGAGAGATAGTGATAGATAGATAGAGATAGATAGATCTATATAATAGATAGATAGATAGATAGACAGATATATATATATATATATATATATATATATATACATATAATACTATAATCATATATATACATATATATACATATATATATGATACGACATATTTATATATATATATATATATATATATATATATTATATATATATATATATATATATTATATGGAGAGAGAGAGAGAGAGAGAGAGAGACAGACAGACAGAGAATGTCCTATTATGTATTCATTGAGGCTGAATGATGAAACTCTAAATTTTCGAACTTTCCGTTGTCATACCACCAATGATATCTGCTAAATTACTAACTCACCTCTCCAAAACGAATTTAGATCAAGGCTAGAAATATCTTCAAACATTGCGTTAATTAATTAATCTCTCAATTGTAAATTAATTAATATCTAAAGAAACAGTCCAAGTACTTATACGCAACGTCGAGCGTCAGTAAAGTCTTGGGTTTCCTATGGTGATCCAAAAGAGATATGCACTGGAATGGTAAAGCATCACTTACGCTTGACCTCTGAAATGATCTGAGGTCAAGTCTGAAAGCAATGAAGCACTTGTTATTTATATAGTGTTCCCGCTGCTAGGCTATTGAAAGTTAAATATTCAAAGTAACCTTCGGCTCTAAACCGGGCCCTACTCGTTTGTTGATTGCGTTGATTTTAAATGACGTCATAGTTAAAGACAACGATATTGTTCCCCTTCAGCATTTATTCATATAGATACAGGTAATTGATAATTGATGCTACAATGTCGATAAAGAGACATTAACCACTGTGATTTATATAGACATTTTATTTAACTAACAAATAACTCAAAATAAGACATTTTTATTCATAAACTATATAAAAGGAATGTGTGGAGTCAGTTAGTACAAGGGAGATAATCAGTTCTTCATAAAATTGGGCGGAATTAGAAGTTTGTATTTGAAATTTTGGAACAAGGGCGAACAAGCATTGAATATCCTTATTTAATTTGTTTTGCTTACTCATTAAAATGTTCTCAACATTTCTAGCCAGTGGTAATCCCATATAGTACTATTTCATTCTTTTTGGAAATCCTCAGCATGACATTACCCAACATTTTATGAAGTGAGACATTTCTTATAGAAAAAAGAATAGTTACTGAAAAGCATTTACAGAATATATTTGCTTTTTCTCTTTCCTTATTTACTCTTTTTACTCTCTCTTTTACTTGTTTCAGTCATTTGACTGCGCCCATGCTGGAGTACCGCCTTTAGTCGAGCAAATCGACCCCAGGACTTATTCTTTGTAAGCCTAGTACTTATTCTATCGGTCTCTTTTGCCGAACCGCTAAGTTACGGGGACAAAAACACACCAGTATCGGTTGTCAAGCGATGTTGGGAGGACAAACATAGACACACAAACATATACACACACATACATATATACATACATATATACGATAGGCTTCTTTCAGTTTCCGTCTACCAAATTCACTCACAAGGCTTCGGTTGGCCCGAGACTATAGTAGAAGACACTTGACCAAGGTTCCACGCAGTGGGACAGAATACGGAACCATGTGGTTGGTAAGCAAGCTACTTACCACACAACCACTCCTGCACCTATATATTCCTGGCAGAATCGTTAGCACGCCGGGCGAAATGCTTTGCGGTATTTCGTCCGCCGCTGCGTTCTGAGTTCAAATTCCGCCGAGGTCGACTTTGCCTTTCATCCTTTCGGGGTCGATAAATTAAGTACCAGTTACGCACTGGGGTCGTTGTAATCGACTTAATTCGTTTGTCCCCTCTATGTTTAGCCCCTTGTGGGTAATAAGAAAACACATATATATTCCTGGTGGTTAGAGAGTTCCACTTGATCCTAGTTACAACTAGGTAAATAAAATCTTCGAACAGACGGTCAGTAGCGACACCTGCTGGTTCTGACTACGCTGCATTGATAAAGTGCAACAACCCTGAAACATGTCTGCAGATGTCTGACTAGCAAGGTGAAGCGGCTGACCTCCCCTGTTCGAAGGTTGCAATGGACGCAGGTTCGTGTGTCATATAGCTAGCTAGAGGCGGTGGCCTCTTGGAGCTAATCAGCGACAGCTTTAGTCTTATATTTAGACTGCCATATTAGTATGCGATACCTATTAATATATATTATATATATATATATATATATATATATATATATATATATATATATATATATATATATATATAGATATACATTATATATATATATCCATTAGGCCCACGCGCCTTTACACATATAAACACGCACACATAAGCCTCTGAAATTGCAATACCCTCTGTTCTGGCATATTCTGATTGCAGTTTAATTGTGGGCTAATAGCAAAGTGATTGAAACTCGTCAGAATTGAACTTCATATTGTTTTCTTCAACACGCTTGTATATTGCGATCCAATCTTTCAGTAGTTTTCTGTAATCTTAAGGGTCCTTCATTGCCCCTGATACTTTTGTATCATCAGAACAACTGGCGGATGTGCTTGGTTGCATGACTGCTGACAGGTCCGGCAGCCATCAGAAACAGCAGTGCTCCCAGTACAGTTCCCAGAGGGGCTCAGTCAGTTTAGTCTTGATGTCTCCTTCTCCTCTTTCTCCTCCTCCGAGAGAAAGATATATATATATATATTATATATATATATAATATATATATTATAGATAGATAGAGAGAGAGAGAGAGGGAGAGAGGGAGAGAGAGAAAGAGAGAGAAAGAGAGGGTACCATTGACTACGACTGCCTGACTCCTTTGTTTTAAAAAGACATGCAGCCATTTCCCTAGTTTACCAACGGTACCAAGGTCACACAGTTTGGGACATGTCACATTGTGATCGGCTTTGGCGAAGGCCTTACCCGAGTCGATATATATCGCGTCTACAATTGAACGGCTGAGCTTTCATGGTATTGTAGCTGTATGGGGTGGCTCCCTCCTGAGTGGAAGCCATGCCTCATTTTAGTGAACACGTCATTTTCTTTTAGAAATCTGACCAGCTTCCTTCTGACAATGCATCTCATGACTTTGCCGACATATGAGGTTGCAGAGATAGACCTGTAATTTGTTTCATATACTCTGCTTCCTTCTTTGCGGATAGAGCATCTAATATCTTCTTATATTTTGTGAAGTTTGCTACTTTGCGAGGAAATTCTGGAAATGTATCTCCAGTGATTTTGCGAGAGCTTACTTTCTTGCATGCCTTTCAAAAAAATAGCCGGAAGACTAACACGGCCTGTCACTGTGTTCAAGTTCATCGCATTAATGGACGATATTATACCCTTTTCTTCTATGTCAATGTAATCGATGGTTGTCTCTTCCTTGTGTGGATCTGAAATATTGAAGAAAGTTGCCAAGTTTTGTTCTAGATAAGAGTAACACACACACACACACACACCACACACACACACACACACACACACACACACACATATATATATATGATATATTAATAATATATTATTATTAATATTAGGAAACTAATATCAAAACTCCTCAGAAAGATATACACGTGTGAAAAATAATTGTTGTATTAAAAATATATAAATAAATAAATATAAATATGTATAAAAATATATGTATAAGTATAAATATATAATGTATATGACAGTTTAAAAGTTTTGAATTAATTATTTAAAGCATCTTACGATCGTTTCGCAGAAGAGTTATCCCTTTTATGAAATCCTATATTGATAAGCATTTATACACAACGCTTCTGCTCTTCAGGGATATGGAATTTGAATTCTGTATAACATATCGAATTGTAGTTTTTAAAAAAAATTTTGAAGTAAAATTATAAAAAAGTGTTTGTTTGAAAGATAAATTAAAAATTAAAAATTAATGCTTTTGATGATAGTTTTAAATCCATATATACTTCCTTGGATATTCTTCTTCAATAATCCATAATATTCATATGTAAAATTCATTATATTATCTTGTATTCCAAATATAGTTCATATAGTTAGTTTAGAAATGTGAAATTTGTATCTACTTTAGTATAAGAGTCTTGAAATTCATGTATGTCTTCTTGGTAATTCCTCTGTAGCAATCCATAATACTTTTGTCTTGGTAATTCCTCTGTAGCAATCCATAATACTTTTGTATAAAATTCATTATATTATCCGCTAATCCAAATATAGTTCATAATACAAAATCAAATTATATATTTTAAATTATATGTGAAGTTATAAATTGGTCAAAATATTTCTTTTATATTTTAATTTTTATAATTGGACGATGCCAATTAAAATTTTAGATTTTTAAATTTAATGCAATTATAACTGTCCATTTGTTATAGATTAGATGTATCCGGGTACATAGGAGTAACATATGTTGTTATATATTTTAATAATAATCAATACGTATATTAAGGAGTGACTATGAACGATCTGCTAGTAAATAGGAGCAGACGTGGCGATGTAGTTGAGAAACTCGCTTAGTAACTACGTGACTACTATAGAAGCCTATGACCCGGGACCGATCAGTGTGATGGGAATGAATTTTGTAGAATTTTCGAAAATTACGCGCGCGCTTTTCCATTGTGTTTATCCCCCATCGTCGCTTGATAACTGGTGTTGGTTTGTTTACGGCCTTGTAACTTAGAATTTCCGTAAAAGAGACCAGTAGAATAAGTAACAGATTTATAAATAACTACTGAGGTCGATTTGTTTTATTAAACCCTTTAAGGTGGTGCCCCAGCTTAGCCGCAGTCCAGTGACTGAAACAAGTAAACGGTAAAAGTTGAATCAGTGCATCGTTAACTTAAATCCAATATTTGGCCATTGTTCACACATTCCAATTCTTAAATTCTCTCAATTTTCAATATTTAGTCTTCATTTAACACTGACAAATTTTAACGTTTGCCAAAGTCTCCTTCAGATTTAACGACGTACGAATGTTAACTAAAGCAGACGACCGATAATGTATGAGTCAGACGAGATCCTTATTTAATTGCTAGTATTATAGATTAATAGCTAAACTTCACTTTCTTATTCTGTGATATAAGGATAGCTCGGACGAAGAAACCTGAGTAATGTTAGAAGAATTAAACAATCGATGTACGAAAATAACAGCGAACAAATTGTTTGTTTTTCTGGCTATTTTCCTTTTCGGAATCAACACCAAAAGACATCTCACATAAACAATATCCAACAAACAGTGTTGTTGAAAAAGTAAACATTGGCGCAGACAACAAACTGAGACGGAACTGTCAGAGAAAATAGGCGAGTGAGGACAGAAAGAAACAGGAAAAGCTGCGTCCGTTAAATAAAGCTTTTGACCTTTCCTTAAGAGTTTTCTCCTTTTGTTTAAAATGTCTTATTTCATGGTATGTTTGCCGTTTTGCCTGTTGTTTTGCTTGACTTTTCAAACATTGTTTAGTATTATTTGTTATTTGTTTCACAACTTTTCATCAAATTTGTTTAGTGAATAGCCAGTGTTACAGAATAAATGCCGTCTTCCAGTCAACCAGTTAAAGAGTTCACATACATTTCAGTTCTTGGTCGAGACCAGTCAAGTTTATTTACACATCTATGACTTGGAGAAGTGCTTCAGCTTCAAAACTTACCCTTTCGCATTTCCTACAAAAACCAGGCTTATGTAAATACGTAAGACATTTTCCTATTTATAATAAACGAGAGTGATTTAGGTAATGCTTTCCTGATTTAGATGAGCTCAATCCGGCATCAAACATTTCGTAGGCATGGCTATGTGGCAAGACGCTTGCTTCCCAAACACATGGTTCTGGGTTCAGTTTCACTGCGTGGCATCTTCGGCAAATCCCCTCTAATCCTCTACTATAGCTTCGAGCCAACCAAAGCGTTGTGAGTAGATTTGGTAGACGGAAACTGAAAGAAGCCCGTCTTATATATATATATATATATATATATATATATTATATAAAAAACACACACACACAAACAAATGTCTATATTTATATATATATATATACACATATACATACATACATACATACATATATATATATATATATATATATATATATATATATATATATATATATGTTATATACACATATATATGTACATATATATATACATACATGTGTATGTGTTTGTTCGCCACCACCGCTTGATAACCGGAGTAGATGTGTCAACGTACCCGTAATTTAGTGGTCAAGCAAGACCGATAAAATAAGTACCAGGCTTAAAAAATAACTACTGGGGTTAATTCCTTCAACTAAAATTCTGCCAGGCAGTGCCCCAGCATGACCGCAGTCCAATGCCTGAACCGAGTAAAAGATTAAAAAATACCCTAAATATTTTTAAAATGCTTTCACTTGTTTCAGTTATTAGACTGTGGCCATGCTGATGCAATGCATCCAAGAGTTAAGTCAAACAAATCGACTGAAGTAATATTTCTTTAAAGTTTGGTACTCATTTCATCGATATATTTCGCCGAACCGTTAGGTTACGGGGACATAAACGAGCCAACACCGGGGTGGATGCAAACACAAAGACACGAATGCGCGTGCACACACACACACGCATGTACGCATATACTTAAACACACACACACATGCATACGCACACGCACACACGCACACGCATATATATATATATGCGACGGGCTTCCACGCAGTTTCCGTCTACCCAATTCATACACAAGGCATTGGTCAGAAGACACTAACATATAAGGTGCCACAAGGTGGGACCGAACCTGGAACCATCTTATTGCGGAAATTTCTAAACTACACAGCCATTAAATATGCCTTTGGAATCTCTTTTACTCTCTTTTACTTGTTTCAGTCATTCGACTGCGGCCATGCTGGAGCACCGCCTTTTAGTCGAGCAAATCGACCCCGGGACTTATTCTTTGTAAGCCCAGTACTTATTCTATCGGTCTCTTTTGCCGAGCCGCTAAGTAACGGGGACATAAACACACCAGCATCGGTTGTCAAGCAATGCTAGGGGGACAAACACAGACACACAAACACACACACATACATATATATATATATACATATATACGACAGGCTTCTTTCAGTTTCCGTCTACCAAATCCACTCACAAGGCATTGGTCGGCCTGGGGCTATAGCAGAAGACACTTGCCCAAGGTGCCACTCAGTGGGACTGAACTCGGAACCATGTGGTTGGTTAGCAAGCTACTTACCACACAGCCACTCCTGCGCCATGATTAATTTTTGACGAAAAATAGAGCAAAAAAAAAAGAAAAAGAAATCAAAATTCAGCTTCTCACAAAACGCTGCACCGGAAATAATATTTATGTCTATTCAAATAATATTAGAAAGAAACGAACGAAATTATGTGACAACTGAATACAATAAAATACGTCGGAACATGTTGATTGATAATGAACTCATAAAAGGTTTTGCATTGTCTAACTTCACTTAATGATGGATTTAAGAGTAGAGTTAGCAGACCGAGTCTTTCGGGTAAATACAGTCTATGCTTTTATCTGAGCAGCGTTAGGTGTAATTAGTATAAACTGGCATTCAACTGACTTTATTTAAGAAACTATTCATAACAGACATGGACAAGACTGAGACTCCAAAATAGAATGTAATCAGAGCTAGATGTTACTACAATAACCTGTAATCAGTATGTATTAGGAAATCGACTGAAATAATTGAAAGATTCGTTCAGCGTCAGTGTTCTGTGTTAAGAAATTTCTTTAAATATTTATACGCAGATTTGACAGCGGGTTAAACTTGATTAAAAGGCGGGCGTCTGGTAGTTTGGTTAGCACGTCGGACACAATATTTTTCTGCTCTAAGCACAAGGCCCGAAATTTTTTGGGAGGGGAGCCAGTCGATTTGATCGACCCCAGTACGCGACTGGTACTTAATTTATCAACCCACAAGGGGCTAAACATAGAGGGGACAAACAAGGACAGACATAGGTATTAAATCGATTACATCGACCCCAGTGCGTAACTGGTACTTAATTTATCGACCCTGAAAGGATGAAAGACAAAATCGACCTCGGCGGAATTTGAACTCACAACGTAACGACAGACGAAATACCGCTAAGCATTTCGCCAGGCGTGCTAACGATTCTGCCAGCTCATTGCCTTTTTAGAATTAAATATTCTTTTTTACTCCAGGCACAAGACACGAAATTTTTGGGGAGGGGGCTAATCGATTAAATCGACTCCAGTACGCAACTCGTACTTAGTTTATCGACCGCGAAAGGATGAAACGCAAAGTGGTGTTTCGTCTGTCAACGTTCTGAGTTCAAATTCTATCGAGGTCGACTTTGCCTTTCATCCTTTCGAGGTTGATAAATTAAGTGCCAGTTGTGCACTGGGGTTGATCTAATCGACTGGCTCCCTCCTCCAAAATTTCGAGCCATGTGCCTTGAGTAGAAAACAATATTAGTGATTTGCAGCTAGTATCAATATTAGTGAAGGGAGCGATTTCATATAGGGACGTAGACACAGTGAGGATGGATAATGAATACGGGTTAATATTGGTTTCAAATTTTGGCACAAAGCCAGCAAGATTGGGGGAACGGAGTAAGTTGATTACATCAACCCCAGTATTCAACTGGTATTTATTTTATCAACTCCGAAAGGATGAAAGGCAAAGTTATGGAGGAGGGAATGGGTGATTACATCGACCCTAGTAAGTAACTGGTACTTTATTTAATCGATCTCGTCAGAAGGAAATTTAAAGTTGACCTCGGCAGAGCATATACGACTATGCCAATATATAATTCTTATTTGAATAAACCATATTAATTTCTGAGATACACGCGAGATCGCAAATTTGAAGGAGGTTATAATTGACTAAACCGATTCCAGCATTTGACTGATACCTATTTTACAGGCTTCTGGTGACTAAAAGTCAAAATATATCACAGAACCACGACTATCACAACTAGATTGGCAGATTCAAGATGGTCGCCTTCCTGGGACCTGATGACAAGCCAAGGACTCGGTTCTACATCTGCGACTGGGCAGGCCTATTTGGGAACGCCGCTGTTTACTCTGAATGGGGAAGGCCCCAGTAACAAAATACAACAAAGCATTTTATCCGTCACTCTAACATTTCTTCCAATCCACCGTCATTTTGTCCATCACTCAAATAATTCGCCCAATCCGCCGCCATTTTGTCCGCCAGTTAAACGATTCTACCGACCACCGCCCTAAGTTAAATTAACGATATTGCCGGCCTATATAAGGTTGTTGCCTGTAAGTCTGTTAAAATCTTCATGTTTTCCTCGGTAATTTAATTAGCATATTTCACATTTGCTTTTGCAGAATTAATGGATTTCCATAGATCTTCGTTTCAAGAAAGGTAGTTCAAAGATTCGATACTTTATCAGTTAAACAAACAAATAAATAAACCAAGCAAATAAAAATCAGCTAAATATATAATAATGTACTTAAAAAAGCGTTTTCTTTCTTCTCTTTTTTTTTCTTGTTAAACAGTTCTTTTCTAATTTTGACGATGCTTAAAAGTAGGGGGAGATTACTCAAAATCACAACGCTTGGCACCACGGGCAGCTATCAGAAAATAACATTAGTCTCATCACCCCCACCCCCCGCGCCAACAACAACGGAAAACACAACCCCCCCGCCACTACAGCTTTTACGATCACCGTCTCTACAACCATATCTACCTCCCCCCCGCCCGCTCAGACGAAAGGACGACTGCACTAAAAAATTACACCACGCACATACTGAAAATAAAATGAACATACACACATACACATACACAAAAGAAAAAGGTGTGAAAAAACACAAAACCCCCGATACCACGATCATCAGTAAAACAATTGAAACTAGCGTCATAGCTACAAGGACCACGACTATCACAACAAGACCGTCGAAAGCTAGAAGCGAAGCTACGGCATCTACAACGACAACAACAAAATCGATCCGTAACAACAATACATCCAACAATAGCAGCAACCGCCACCCCCAACGCAACACTATACAACTTCCTCGTGTCTCAAAATGCAGTTAATTTTTAATAGAATTCTTATCAAAAATTTTCTTAATCACATTTTTGTGGGGAAGAATGTCGAGTTTCTTTCTTTTAGTGCGTTTTTTTTCTCTGCTTTATCGTTCACTTTTAATTGAAGGACATTATGGTTCTTAATATGTATTTGTGTGTGTGTGTGTGTGTGTGTGTGTGTGTTGTGTGTGTATGTATGCGCTTGTGTATACACACACATAAATATGTACATACGTAAATATATATATATACATACATATATATTTGCATACATGCACACATGCATACACACACACACGCACACACACACATATAAATAAATAAATATATATACACATATATATATATATACATATGCATATATATACATATATATATATATGTGTGTGTGTGTTTGTGTGTTTGTATATTATATACTTATATATCTATAACTTATGTTTTACATTTTCGTAAACATTAATAGGTTCTTAAAAGCCTTGTCTTATTAAACCAAGATAAAAAAAAAACCACCATTTACCCCCGCCCTCCACCCTGTTAACGTCCATTATGATATTTTTATGGCGATTGGTTTTCTTTAACAAGTTGGTCATGAAATTAAA
>NW_021834492.1:0-20000 GCF_006345805.1 Octopus sinensis
AGTGATAAGAAACAACAAACAGGAGAACTGTCGTATATACACAAATACAATAAACACATACATACATACAGACAACACATATATACAAATATACACATATACATACATGAATACATACATATAGACATACAGACATACATGCATACATACATATATATGTGTGTGTATGTGGCACGCGCGCTTCTACCTTGACGCATTAAAATAAAATCAAGTCAGTCCCTGTCGGCCAGTTGGTGAGGCTTTTACACTCCTTCTCCTGTCGGCCAGCTTCTTACAGTCAAGAAGCGCATCCAAGATAGCGTTCCGTTCGTCCACCAGAACTAAAGGCTGAGGTGTGCCAAGGAATACTTCCATCGATCCGCAAAAATTCGGCTAACCCACCCCAGCTGGAGCGTAGATAGCGTCTAGAATAAAACGTCACCTTCGCTACCACCCACGACCAGAACCAACAGTTTCCATTCCTGGTGCATGAAGATCGTCTGTACCTCGAGATTCAAGTCTTACCTTCACAGCATTCCTACTCTGCCTCCTATTCCTGGTTGACATAGAGATGCGTAGATCTCAAAGTCATCATAAATGGGGGTCAATGTGCGCGTGTCGAAATCCTGGTCTCGCTGATGGCTGTCACTTCCATAACTAGTAACCTGAATAAATGGAAGCAATCGTGCTTCCAACATGACACTAGGTCACATACATTTATATAACTTACTCTACTAATTACCATGTCTGGAAAAGGTTGAGAAAGAAGAAGAATGGAATTACCTTCCCGGTAAGACGGGGTTCTTTTGGGGGACCTCTTTATCGTTACAAGAGGATGAAATCTCGTCAGCGGGAAGAAACCGAGTGCTGGATTGCTAGGGTGGTGGTGATGGTGGTGGTGGTGGTGGTGGTGATGATGATTGATGATGATGATGATGATGATGATGATGATGATGATGATGATGATGATGATGATGATAGTAAATGCCCCGATGCAGTACCAGACTGTGGCTCTTATGATTTCTGAACACAACTGAAAGTGTTATCATGTACATTGTTTTGTCTTGGTATAGAAGACGGGCTACAGCAAATATTCTGTTCAATACTGCAGGTTTGTTTGTTAGTTGTTTGACCCTTTGAGCATATCCCTTAGAGGCTGATGATACGTGCATCTTTGATCACAGTGGGGGAGCTTCAAAGCCATGTACTGGGTGGAATGTTGTGGATTTGAATAATTCAACCATGTTTCCATAGGTGTTTCGTTCAACAACCTCAAACAATCCTTATTCAGGGACATTTTGAGTTACTCAACCTGAAGAAAATTCTAACTGTGGGGCCCCACCTGCAAGTCATGCGCTGTTTTATCTTGATATGAGATTACCATGTTGCGCAAATATGGTTATGATGCATATGCCTGGTGATGATGATGATGATGATGATGATGATGATGATGATGATAGTAAATGCCTTATCAGACGGGTAGTCATGATGGGTATACTGGGCTTCGTATACCCATCATGTATCACTTAGATGACATGCACTGCTCTCTCACTCAACAACAACAACAATAGTAATAATA
The DNA here is from genome assembly GCF_006345805.1 of Octopus sinensis. NCBI lineage: Eukaryota > Metazoa > Mollusca > Cephalopoda > Octopoda > Octopodidae > Octopus > Octopus sinensis. The sequence continues at coordinate 1,559 of NW_021834492.1, forward strand.
ATAATTTCATTTATTTGCCACAAGGGCGAAGGATGAGGAGGTCAATACAGAGACAGGCATAAAGTTTGGGGGTTTACATATAATAATGAAATAATTAAAAAAGTAAAGTATACTTGGTATACACTGGAAAAGAAGAGACGTATGCATAGCATACAATGGTTAAAAAAAGTGGGGAGGAATAATGATTGAGATGTGGCCTCCCTGATACAAGAACACCTCTAGGGTTAATCGAGGAACCCCACTGTCCGAGATTTCCCTGAAAACCTAGGAGCAAGTGACCTCTCCAATTCCTTCTCTCCGACTCACAGGTCTTCACTTAGAGAGGTACCATCCTCTCTCGGCATTTTCGCAACTTTCACCCACCTTTCAATAAATTCACTCGAGGACAGCTTTTCCCTATCCACTCTCAATTTCCTTTTCAAATGAAACTTGAAGAAGTCAATGAGACTTCCTCTACCAAAAAGGAATGTATTTGTCCTCATACCTTTCAGCCTTGTTCACCTAACAAGCTCTTTCGCCATAGCTACCAGGCAAAGGAAAACTGCCTTGCCTGCCCGATTGAAGGAGGGTGGCGGTGCAATCATCACTACACTGCCGTCCCACACGTCACAGCAACTGTTCACCATAACGCCACAAGTCAGCAATGCCCCGGACACTGAACAAGACCGTACAGAATGGTTTTGCCACTCTGTGTGCACCTCGGACAAGTACGTTTCACAGCACATCCGTGCCTGTAGATTTTATCTCGAACTGGTAGCGCCCCCTCAGTAGCATTTCCAGGCCAAGGACATCCGGAGATTATCCATGATAGTTCCAAACCGGAAAGTCCTCCGGAACAGACAAGCCAGTTCGTTCTCGTCGGCGCCCAGAGTCTCCACGGAACATCGTCGCACTTCCCCATCACAAATCCTTAATAAATATCTAAAGCGGAACGTCTACCGATTCCATTGCCCGACTGGAAGAGGACTGTGAGCACCTGACGACATTCTAGGTTCCAGGCGCCCAGTCTCGGTCTTTTCTTCATACAGGACATCAGCTTCGTCAAGGAGACGGGCTGCAGAAAGACGAGTCTCACAAATGGAGCCCACACACGCTCACCATCCAGAAATCATTGCACGTGGCGTAACCCAAGCGCGTGTCTGCGCATTGGGAGCCACTGCATACCTAGTCCACCACTCAGAGGATGATGGCAACAGATTGACCGCCTGAACCACCGGAACGCGTCTCTTCCACAAGTATTTAAATAAGAGACGCTCCATCTTGGTCAAGCAGTTACCGGAACAATGCATTCGCCACCTCTGCCCGACCTTTCAGGGACAGCTTTCTTTCAGCCCATTTCTGGGTAAGACTGGCCAACCTGTTCGCCACTTCATCCCAGTTCTTATCAACCTGGAGGTCGCGACCAAACTAGACCCCGAGCACTTTAACTGGTCCGTCAGCCCGACCGAAAACTAACCGATTTGTTGGCATTGATTTTTAGCCCTTGCAACCGACTCATATTACTTTAGGATGGTGCCGACCGTCTCCACTTCGGAGGCGCCCGACACCATGACGGTGACATCGTCCATGTATGCTGTCATTGCTTTTCCTTGTCCCAGTTAAAAAGGAATTCCCCTTAGCTGTTCCAACTTCCGCAATAGTGGTTCGAGTGATTGGCACTCGAGCCACTATTGCGGAAGTTGGAACAGCTATAGAAGAGATGACAGCGTGCATCCCTGACGGCTCGAGCGTGCGATGCCGTTGACATTGACCACTGAATAGGTGCTGCTGTACATTGCAGCGATGCAGCCTCTGAAAACGGGTCCGAAACCGCTTGCTTTCAGGACGGCTTCCAGGTAGCGATGGTCGACCCTATCGATGCTTTTGATTAACCCTCGAAAGCTGTGGGCCCAGCCCTCTCTATGATGTATCGCATAAGGTGAAGGTTGTCGTAGATAAAGCTGCTCGGGACTGCACTTCTTCGACCAGGCTATCCGTAACATCACCAATCTTTTCGCTAACACCTTGGTCAAAATCTTAAACTCTGTTTAGCTGAGTTATAGGTCGAAAATTCTCTAGTACGTCCCCATTGTCGGCGTCCTTCCTCAGCAGTGTCACCACACCTCTGCTAATAGCACTAGGAATTCTCCCGTTCTGTTGCCAGTTGCAGTAGACATCTGCCAAGAGGTCGCCAAAAAACAATCTGGCATGAATACACAAAATTCATAGGGCAGACCATCCAAACCGGGCGATCTGCGGCTTCTGCAATCGTTCATAGCCTCCTAAATTTCGGTGGCTGTTATCGGCCTTTCACATAAACTCACATCAGCTACCAAGAGCCGCGGCAAGCAGGCCAGGTACGAATTAAGTCCAGTACCGTCGTCGACCCATCGTTCTCTCCAAACGGTCACGCGAAGTGCTGCTGAAAAGCCGCACACATCTGCTCGGAGTCGCGTAGTACACGCCTATCCCGATCCGTCAAAGACCTATACGTGGTTTTGTTTCTACTTCGCGTCGCCACCGTTCGAGCCCATCGGACAGTTTTAGTTCCATCCTGTTTGAGTGCACTGGCCTTAGCTCTAACAACGCAACCTTCGTGTTTCGCTTCGAATAATGATTAAGGGTCATTCTCGGCGCTAACACATCGGTCGCAATGCCCTTTGTAATCGCCTCTTCTATTTTGCTAACTAGTTCACCCTTTACTCTTTTCCTTTCTATTGCTAACTCTTTGTTAAATGCTATCGAATCTATTCTAATAACCCTCTTTAGGACAGCCCACCAACGGTTGTTGATGATTGCTCCCATCTAGTTCACTAATCCGGTCCCTGTAGTCTTTGCGAGCCGGAAAGGACGCGTTTAACTACCAGTAACCGGGTTCCTGTCTACGAGTCCTATTTAACTTGACTGTGCAGATCACAAACCTATGGTCTGTGTAGCTGACCAATTTGAATTGTGGACAATCTACACTATCCCTGTCCTCTAGATACGATCTGGATGACCCATTGTGGTTGCTTCATGTCCATACTGGTACATCAGGGAAATCCAGTCGATACCTATGAGACAATTGGAAGTGCCTAAGTAGGTTTCCGAGGTTTTTGCATCCCCTTCTTCCGTGTACTAACCCCACACAGTCCTTCCGTCCCAAATCACATTCCAGTCCCCTAGTACTAAACTGCGGTACGTTCCCAAGTAAGTTTCTAGACACCTGAAGAATTCTGGTCTTCCAGCTCCTGATGGGAAAGAGACGACCACCAGTCTAAGGGCGCCATCTATGCTACCAACCTGCTGCCTGGGTCCAAGAATATTGCCTTTACTTTGAGGTCTAAAGATTTTCAGAATAGCTATGCTACTCCGCCACCCGCTCCCGACAGACCATATGATGAGAATATCTAATAGTCATTGAAAATGGGCGCGCATTAGAAATCTTTGTCTTGTCAATTGTAGCCACATCTAAATCGAACGACCTGAGGTCGTTTAGCAAGTGACCTTGCTTCCAAGCTGACCCTAGGCCACAAACATTCACACAACCTATTCTGAAAATGACTATGTTTATCGAAGAAACAAAATGAAAGAAGGTCTCTTACTTTGTATTTTGAGAGGGTCGGCTGATTTAGCTGCCTCGTCTGAAGCATTATCATTAATGAAGGGCCTTCCTAAAGTCCTCTTAGCTGGCTTTAGCCTAAGACGCCCAATGTCTATTGAGTATTTTTTAAAAGTTGTAGATAAGTGTTTGCGTCCGTTTTTATCAGATGTCTGTCATAGGAGGTTTTCGACAGAAATTCGGCGAACCCTTCTCCTATTGTGTGAATGTTTGTGTTTTCAATTCCTGCATCAGCTCGCTGTTGCTCTTGTGAACGACTATGAGGTTGATGAGGCGTTCGGGTTCTGTAGTCAGTTGTATGGGTTGTTCTTGTGAATGTTGCTTCTCTTCGTGTATTTATTTCTGTTTTGGTGTTTTTGTAGTTGTAGTTGTTGTTTGAATGAGTGTGCATTACTTTTGCTGTTGGGATGTGGGTAAGTGTGTCGGTGTTGTTAGTGTAGCTGATGGATTAGGTGAATTTTCCTCGTCCTGTCTTTTCACTTTCAGCTTAGGATGGCCTCTTTTTTAACTATTTTTTCGTTTTTCCCCAACACAGGTCCTTCTTGAGGGTTCAGTTCGTCCTCGTTGCATGATAAGGCTTCTGAATCGCCAACCACCAAATGTCTAATTCTGGTGGCACATCTGATATTTTAACTTTCACCACCTACCGTGCAAGGTATGTAGGAAGGAGAAGGTCTTCGTGTTTACACTGGACCATTGAGTGTTTTGGGACTAGAGCCTCTGTGAAGAACCTCACTTCCACTGAACCATATTGTCTACCTTGTCCAAGTGCTTTTCAAGCATTTTTCTACTTGGAAATGTGGGGCATTGAAGATTTTCTTCGTCTTTAGCGACACACATCTGTATATGATGGTCCGTCTGGCCATCTTCTCAATCACATCTGAAAGGATAGCAAGCTTGGTTTTCCTATCCCCTCTATTGAGGAGTTTTTTTGCTTCATATTCAGGTACTCATGTTTTCTTTCCAGGGAGATTTGCTCCTGCAATTTTGTTAATGCAGCAAAGGAGTTGGCTTTATCGTTACTGTTAATTATATCGTTTTTTACTGCTGGTGTTGTTCCCGTTGTTTTTACTGTTTTACTGTTGTTGGTTTTAGTCGGAGCCAAAACGACGTTATTATTTCTGGCGATGTTCATATCGTTGACCGAAGTAACCAAGCTACTTGCTAACGGGGTGGGAGCATCATTTATATCTCTTTCTTTACTACTCACAAGGGGCTAAACATAGAGGGGACAAACAAGGACAAACAAGGACAGACAAACGGATTAAGTCGATTACATTGACTCCAGTGCGTAACTGGTACTTTATTTATCAACCCCGAAATGATGAAAGGCAAAGTCAACCTCGGCGGAATTCGAACTCAGAACGTAGCGGCAGACGAAATACGGCTACGCATTTCACCCGGCATCATTTATATCGTAGCTGTACTGTTTACTTGTCTCTCCCGTCAAAGCTTTGTTGTTGTTCGTAGTGGTAGTAGCAAAGGTGATGAAGGCGGCGGTGTCAGAGCTGCTGTTGTTGTTGTTTTTTGTGATTGGGATGGTCATCTTGTTTTGCCTTCATGTTTGTCTAGTAGTCACGCCAACAGGCGAAGAATTCACACTCTCTCTCTCTCATTTTTGTAGCAAGACACTCCTCTGTCTCTTCCCATCTCTTATGGACGACTGAAACTATTTGCTGCTGCCATTCAGCAAAATTCTAAATTTTTCCACATGGAATAAAAAAAAAGATGGAATAAATTTGATAAGTCCCCCAAGAAATAGGGGGACTTTTAACAAAAAAGGAACTCACCAGCAAAAGAATGATCCCTTATTCTCCACTCTGGTTGAAAATGATAGGAAAGCACCGCTATTTTCCGGAGAAAACTGACGATATCCGAAAACAAAATACGGAGCCGATGTCAAGCGTAGCTTCCTCGGCTGACGGCTATAATGATAATAATAATGCCCTGATGCAGTACCAAGCAGTGGCTTTCATGGCTTTTGATCTTAACTGATTGGAAGTGTTATGTCCTGGTATAAAAGATGGGCTACAGCAAATATTCTGCTCAATACCACAGATTTGCTTGCTCAACCTTAACCGGTTGAGCATGTCCCTTAGTGACTGACGATATGTGCATTTCTGATCACGAGCAGAAGTAGTGGGGGAGCATCATAGTCATGAGGAATTTATTGGGGTTTGGATAATTCACCTTTAGAAACATGGGTTTTTCTTTCAACATGTTTTGTTCATCATCCTTAAACAACCCTTATTTATGGACCTTTTCAGTGGGATGGGCTACTTGACCGGAAGAAAATTCTAATTGGGCCCTCCTGCAAGGTCATGCCCTGTCTTGATATGAGATCACCATGTCGCGCACATATGATTGTGATGCACGTATCTGGTGGTCCTGATGGGTATACTAGGCTTCGTATATTTTACTTCAGTGTCACTTTGATGGCATGCACTGCTCTCTCACTCAATAATAATAATAATAATAATAATCATAATAATAATAATAATAATAATAATAATAATAATAATAATAATAATAATGATGATGATGATGATGATGATGATGGTGGTGGTGGTGGTGGTGTTGATGATGATGATGATGATGATATAGTTGTCAGAGATCACCAAGAAGGAAAAAATGCTTTCTAATCGAAGTATTAATACCAGCAGATGACAACGTTTCTCTAAAAGAAATGGAGAAACTTTCAAAATACAAAGACCTGGAAATAGAGGTAACCAGAATGTGGAATCTAAAAACAGAAACAATTCGCATCATAGTAGGTGCATTAGGCATGATAAAAAAATATTCAGACAAATACATAACAAAAACACCAGGACTTACAAACACATATAACATACAGAAAATAGCACTTCTAGGCACCGCACACATCCTACGCAGAGCACTTTCCATACAGTAAAAACAACGACACCAAAATAAACTTCAGCATATACATGAGGCACACGGAGCTGCGCTCGGTAGTGTAGTGAAGTCACGTGATAAAAATAAGACTACTGAAAAATAATAGTAGCAGCAGCAGCAGCAGCAGTAGTAGTAGTAATAGTAGTAGTAGTAGTAGTAGCAGCAGCAGCAGCAGCAGTAGTAGTAGTAGTAGTAGTAGTAGTAGTAGTAGTAGTAGTAGTAGTAGCAGCAGCAGCAGTAGATATGAAATAAGGAAGAGCAGCATTATGCTGAGGTTGAGTAGTTACTAAATTTGAAAGAGTCTGAATAACAAAACAACTTAATTCACTGATCAACGGAAATAAAGAAATTCCTGAGTGAATAAGTTTTGATGAACATTAAGTTTGCTTGAAAGCTACTTCAAAAAGGAATGCCGTGAATAATTACTGACCCATATCATACCTTCCACTGACGTGGAATCTGTTCAGTGGAATAATATATACAATTCTTGATGATACCAGAATTCTATCTGTTGAGCAATAGAGCTATATATATTGCCGGACGCTAAAGTCTAGTTACTCATACATAAAATGGGGGTGAAAAAATTTCAGAGAAGGAAGACGAATTTAACCTGGATAGATTACTCTGTCGCTTACAATTACTTCTGGAGTTTGCCCACATGATGTCCTTTTTTCGACGCCATCTATATTCACCACACAACTCCCGTCTTGTGAAATTATCGAGTTATCTTTTGTATTTTTTTGAGCCACCTTCTTCGTCCGTAACTTTTTTTTTATTTCAGGATAGAGTCACACCAATGACCTTTTTAATGGTTTAATTATAAATAGGAAAATACGCCTATAGCCCATAGTTTTCTTAATGGCTTAAACATTGGTGGAAGACTAATACATTTCGTAGAAGAGTAATCTGTTTTAAACATCACTCACAGGTGTCGCAGTAGCACTCTTGATGCTTTTTGGTGTTTTAGTTATAGCGGAGCGATGGTTTTGCAAAAGTGTTCTTAATGGGTGGGAGGGAAAAAGAAAAGGAATAAGAAAGCAGAGATGTAGCCTGGTAATCAGCCGAGGATAGACTGCTATAAAAGTATACAAAGGTCAAGTGGTGGTGCTAAACGACGTAATGAGTTAAAACTACTACTGAAAGCAGTCAAATATTTTTCAGAAGACACTTTCTTAAACGAAGGATGGAAAAACTGAGAAAGACTGTCCTAGATATATACAATGGTTGTTGTAGACCTAGAAATATATTGCGCACGAAAAATACCCAGATGAGGTGGCCACTTCAGAAGCACACTGTTGAACAAAACATGTAAAATAAATAAATAAATAAAATTAAAAAAATTAAAATCAAATTGGAGTAACAATGCGTATCTTGAACTCTCAGAAATAGTAACCACGTCTCCCTTTAATAATTCTCTACCATCTGAATTTACAAGTAGATACATTGGTAATACTGCATTAATGAAAAAAGCAGGATGGAGACATCGTTGGAATATCTTTAATCACATATTAGATTGATTAACCATAGCATGGGTTTAAATAAGTGAAACATTTTCTAAAGAATTAGGCCTGAAACTCAATTTTCTCAGCTTTTATATAGAGCTACAATGTCTATAAAAATGTACACATTTATAGGGAAGATGTGTAATAGATTACATCGTGATTACGTATATCTTTGGTATATATTTTAGAAATCCTGAATGACTGAAAGTAAAGTCAACTCAGACGAGATTTTCAACAAAGAGACTAAACAGTTGTAGTTAAATGTTACATTGTTTTACTTTCTAATGCTCTAAAAATCCTTATTTAAATATTTAAAGTCGATATACCTTCGGGAGAAACTAACATTGAGACAAAATTTGCAAGAGAAATCAGGAAAGTAAATAAATGATATAAATATACATTCTTTAAACTGAGATTTTTTTTAGAAAAAAGTCTATGCAAAACAAGGCGATTGTTGAGGGAAGGGAAAAAACTTCGAAAACACGTTGTTGGTCTAAGGAATAGAAAATACACAGAAAAATGACTGTTCCAATAGAATAAAATTCAACAGTCATAGGTTTTAGAAAAGTTATAGAAGCATTATTATGATGCAGATAAACTAATCCAGTTGACATTAACAATAATGTACATTGTCTCAACATTACATTGCTCTGTCCTTTAATAAATTTATCTACAATCCCTACAAAACAAACAAAAATCAGAACAAAACACGTATAATCCAAGTTTTAAACAGCTTACACATACATTCAGTGAAAAAAATTGAAAACAAAAATTCTCCTAATGAGTCAATTTCGATCGCTTCTATAGCAAAGAATTGCAACTACAATTACGATTTCTTTATTTATAAACGAGGTTAAGCATTTTAATGTGCGAGAGACGAATGATATTGTGTGACATTCATACATGTTTTTAATTCTTTCGAAAAGTATTTCCGAAGTAAATACAATAAATATGTTTTTTCCAGGTATCGAAACAGATTCACGGGTTTAAGTAGCATTTCTTTTATCCCTTGTGTGTTATTTTCACAGGTAATTCATTCTACCACATATTTATAGAAGAATGTATACTTGTATGAATCGATGGAAAGAATGCCAGGAGAGTATTTACACGTTCGCTCGACCTTCGAGAAATATCAGTCAAATATTGCTCAAATGACATTCGATCGACTAAAAAAGCAAATAACACATTCAATAATTTAGACCTCAGTAGCCAAAGGAAGATGGAGATATGTATTTACGTACATACGTACGTATGTACTTATGCATGTATGTATGCATGTATGTATGTATATCTGTGTATATATGTATATCTATCTATCTATCTATCTATCTATCTATCTATCTATCTATCTATCTATCTATCTATCTATCAATCTATCTATCTATCTATCTATTTATCTATCTATCTCTCTCTCTCTCTCTCTCTCTCTCTATATATATATATATATATATATATATATATGGTGGCTGCCCCCGCGTTATCGAGTATGGCTATTGCACGAAGATTAATCAATGTTGTTATCGTGCAATGCCTGTGCAAGAAGATTGTTTTTTAAGTGAGGAAAGGCTCACTAAGCAACAGCAGCCATAATCCGAAAAGAAGAACAAGTCACCATCATCGGTAACCACTGAGCCGCAGGTTTTATGTCGGAGTTATCCCAGTTACCTGAATTACCTTCTCCTAGAAGGATGCCCTAACAAAGGCTAGGAGTCCTTCACTCCCAATGGTTTAACCGCGTGATCGGGTATTCAGTCCGATTATTTCTATGTCCCCGCGCATGATACAGCCTTAAGACATTTATTGGATGGCCGTTGACTCTCAAGAGTTCCTCCGCCCTTTTACGGGTTTTGTTTTTCATCCCGCAGGGTGTCCAATAAACACCCTCCTCACCAAACAAGCTTGGTGGGGTTGCCGGTTTAGTCGCCGACGGCCCGACCATGCAACAGGTTGTACTGGGTTACATGTTACCAGTAGCACTCAAAAGTGACCTGACACCAATATATATATATATATATATATAATATATATATATATATATATATACATACACACATCATTCATACATGCATACATTCATATATAAATGTGTGTGTGTGTGTTTGTGTGTGTGTGCGTGTGTGTGTGTATGTGTGTGCGTTGTGTGTGTGTGTGTGTGTGTGTGTGTGTGTGTGTATTAAATATATATTCACGAAGGAGATGTAAACCGCAATGAAAAACACCTGATACAGCCACATCGTGATAGAAACAGTAATAGTGATAAAGCTAACACGGTAAAAACGTCGGAAAATGAAGTCAGAACTGCGATATATACAGCTAAATATAATAAATGATCATGCACAGAAAAATCAAAATGCCCATTGATGAAGCTCTGGATGAGTACAAATCTTCTTTATAAATGTACCGTGCACAAAAGGGGAGGATTGCATGTTTACATTTGGGCAACGGCTGATTCATTCAAGAATCGCTATCGCAACCATGTTGCCAACTTCAAGGAAATCAACAAAAGATATTCAACATATTTAGCTAATTTCTGTGGCAACTTAAGGAAGATAAAATTAAGTATAACATAACTTGGTCCATAGTAAGGCACACAAAACCATATAGTATCATTTCCAGGAGAGGCCGACTCTGCTCCGAGGAATCCCTGTCTATTTTATGGCCCAATGAGAAGATTACTAATAGAATTTCTGAAAGACTCTCAAGATGATTACATGCATATAAATGCATTTTCGCACAATGCAGTGGGAATGAATTTGGGTAGTCGTTAACCTAATTAATAATCATAATTCACCTTAAGGTATGGACAAATTAAATTTAACCCTAATCTTTCCATTCTTATGATCACCAAGTAGCTATTTAATTCGCTATATGAACGTATGTGCACCAAACCGCACGTGCGTGTATGCCTATATCTTCGTGGATTTTTGTATGCGTAAGAGTACATGCGCCATACAACCCACGCGTGGGCGTTAATACCGCCATGTATGTTAACGGTTATATTTAATTTTTTTTCGCTGCATTGTGTATTCGTTTCTTTTTTGCATCTATTATTTTTTTATTATTGATCTTCCATATACATGAAGCTATATCCTTTAATTTGCTGCTCTACTTTACACAAACCAAGAAGATATCTTGCGGAACAGTCGTTATTTTATGTCCTGCACATCCCTTGATATTTAAGAGACCACAACTATCACAATCAAATGCATATATATTATAAATATTTTCAATGTACATGTGTTTGCCTGTTTCTAACAGAAACGGAAAACTCTGAATAAATTACACTGGGCAACAATAACATTTGTTGCATTGATATTGACACTTGTTCTTATCTAATTTAGATTCAATGAATTCAAATCTAAAATCAGACTTTCTGTATTAATTATAAAGTTCTGCAATTCAAACTTTTCATTCTTTATGGAATTTCGACACCTTTTGCATAAATCCATGTTCTATCAAAGGAATTTATGTTCATACCATCTTAAATAACAATCATCTAGGCAAAAAAAAAAGAAAGAAAAGAAAAGTCTCAGCAGCGTTTAAATTAATCATAAATGAATCAAAAAAGAACTAATGAAATTATAAAGCTGAAATTGTCCTTATTCTGGTAAGAAATTTCGATTGACGCTCTTGCGTGTTTATAGACTTTGCCAGGATAGTCTCGTTTGATACTCCATCTGAAGACCGCCATATGTCTGTTCCAACGCCTTTGATAACGCTTTCCATCGTCACGGGATGCATTTTCCCTGATCATCATTAAAAGCTCGAAAATACTCGAGGAAATGGTAGCGAGACTCTTCAGCAAATGAATTTTGACATTCATGTTGCATCCAAGATTTCAAAAAACCAACAGCGTTTTGACAACCAAAATTTCGTAGTTATCTGCAATTTCCTTAACAAAAAAGTTTCTTATAACCATCACGATTGACAGCCACGCTGACTTCTTGTCATTCATCTTCTTGCCAAATTCCTCAAGTACAAGAGCACAAACTTGAGGCCCATCAAAGACGTTCGCTCTGATGTTCTCGAAATAGAAAGCAGGAAACGCAGAAAGTATGCGCTGTAAACATTCACTCTCAGTACATAATGCCTTGACAAACTGCTTCATAAAGCCAAACTTAATAAGTAGTGGGATGATGGGGGAAAATGGTTTCCTTTTGGTTGACGATCGGGTCATTTACTATGTTTGGCATGCATGCAGAGTTTCACAGATGGGCCGTTTTTTCTGGGTCCAATGTTTGTCTCGAATACAATTTCCATCATGCAGATGTAGCATAGAAGCATAAGGAAACCTTTCTGTTGCTCGAGGAGGAAGTTGACCATCTTTAGGTTCACACAAACCATCCATTTGTACTCGTGACCAACTGGGACTGTGCCATAAACATAATCCTAATGCAATAAGATTTTTGCAGAGCTTTCAAGACGATTGATTTCATTTAGCCTAGAGGCTAATAGCTCTGTTAATTGCTTGCAGAGTACCAAATCATGTGCTAAGTCCATCAGTACCGCCCGACTAAAACGATGAGAGGGATAGTGACTGTTTGGCATTAGATGAGAAACCTTCAGAATCTGACACCATTTCTTCAAACTCCTGATGAGATTTACAGTGTCCATCTTCAGAGAAGGCATAACAATTAAACACTGGAACTGAGATTTCCTCAGAATGAGAAAAAAGGTGAATTGAAGATGGAAATACTCGGAGATCCTATGCAAGTAAAAACTTCTTACCAAAATTTTTAGTGGTAACCAAGACAAACTAACAGTCAATTATGTAGTAGTTTGAGTGTCGCCAAACCATAGGAACTCGAAAAAGTAAGCCTTTTAGTTTTCCTATGGTCCAACCACGAAGGCTTTCCATCCAATTATGACAAACCATATGTGGAGACCATTTCTTGTCTTGGTCCTCAAGGTGAACGTCAAAGCAGGCGTCGTCATAGACACGTGTCACGAAGTTTGTCATTTTACGTCTTTGACGAACAAATGTGTAGCTTCCACATTTGTGACAAAATGCATTGGGATCATTTATACATTTACGTATTTGATCTGAAACAAAACGAAGAAGCAATATATATATATATATATTATATATATAATATATATATATATATATATATATATATATATATATATATAATAGCTTAAGGTGACCCGCTCTACGCGCGGGTAAGAGTGTGGTTGTTACTCTCTGTTGCTTCCTTTTTGTTTTTTTATCACCACATTCTCCCTCTTTGTTTCTCTCTCCTTTCTCCCTCACTTTCCCACTCTCTTACTCTTCCTTTCTCTCGGACTCTCCCTCGTTTTCTCTTACTCTCTATCTTTATCTATCTATCTCCCATTTATAAACAACAAAAGATCTTGACTAAGTTGAGAAAGAAAATATTTTGAAAGATTAATCATAAATATCAGGCAGTGACAACGGAATGGTCTGCTTCAAGGCAGACAGCAAAACACTAACATTTAAAAGGAACAGACCAACTTGCGAGCTGACTAAAAATTTTAAAATATTGGAAACCAAAGTTTGAAGGGATTGAATCTGAGGATAGAGTCACCATGGCTGGCATTTCTTAATGACGGACAGCAACGTAGTGGCAGTTTAACGGCTGGCGTAAACATTTGAACTTGATGTAAAAGAAAATTCCTAAACACCAAGTTTTGAAGTGATTCTTTCTCACGACAGTAGACTCACCAATGCAAGCATTCAAAACTTCTTCATCATGGACGGCAACACATTGAAGATTTAAAGGCTGGCGCAAATTTTTTAGCTTCATGTAACAGAGAATTCCTAAACACCCGGTCCTGTAAATTTTAATCCCCTTCCAGCCTCATTTAGACCCATTTTCAAATTTTGGTTAATATAACCCGATTTCATTCAGGTCTACTCGGGCCACATTTTATAAGATGAGGAATTTTGTCCTAGAGGTCACGCCTTTCATTTAAGAAGAAAAATAGTTGCCATGCAAACTCGCCAGCACTTTTAACACAGGTGTGCATATTTTCAGCTCAACCGACCACATAATGCACACATTATATATATATATATATATATATATATATATATATATAATATATATATATATATGTGTGTGTGTGCGTGTGTGTGTGTGTGTGTGTACGCATTATATATACAAATGTATACAAATTATATATATATATATATACATACATATATATATATTTATAAATACAGATATATACACTTTGTATATATACATTATATATACATATTTATATATAGAACACACACACATACATATATATAAATTAACCCAATAAATATCTGATTCATAATATTTGTTCTCATGATTGTGTTGTGGTGGTGGCGATAATAAAACTCTCTATGAATGCAGACAGACATACATACAGAGAGAGAGAGAGAGAGAGAGAAGGAGGTGGTGGAGGAAAGAGGAACAGCGCTGGCGAAGGCAGTGGGGGAAAGATAGTAGTATCTATCAAACGTCGTTATAGAGAGAAAGTGATGGGAAGGGAGGAAACAGAGAGAGGCGGAGGAAGACATAGAGATAAGAGAATGAGAGGAGACTTGTCAAAGTGTGTGTTTTTTGCCCTAGTAACGACACCTTTTAAGATAGGGATTTCTAATCTAGCCCACTCGCATCCTCACCTCATTTTACATGACCCTGTAAATTTTGTAGTCAATCCGATGGGATCTAGTGCCCGTTAACACGTTCCAATGCCAAAACCAGACAAACAAACTTTTCGCATTTCAGATTTATAGATATTGATATAATATATATATATATATATATATATTATATATATATATATCACCTTGATCACCTTGATCGACCAGTCCGTCGTCCATTTGACACCGCTGGTCACAGCACGCTGTCCACTCCTCTCTGGATCGCGCCTTTCTCATCCACGTGATCCCAATCGTCCTCCTGAAATCGTAACTCCACCGTCGTGGAGGCCTTCCGGGTGGTCGTTTCTGCTCGCGCGGGTACCACTCGACAACTGCGCGGGTCCACCGATTATCAATTCCCTATAAATATATCAATTTCGGAAGAAACATAAATTTGAAATTGCATAAAACGAGACAAAATCCTGTTCTAAATTTGAAACCAACGTTGAAAAACTACTTAGAATCGGTTGAAAAATTCTGTCCAACAGCAAATGAGAAAAATATTCTTCTAAGTGTTGTAATTGTAATAAAATTATGTTATTTAACTGGGCACTTTTCAAAATGTTGCATGAAAAACTATTCTCTTTAGATTTACGAAATATTTACTCTATTTCTAACATTATATTCCTTTTTTGTTTCTAAATTTTTAAAATAACATTCCGAAATCAAATTACTTTACAATAAAACTTTTATTTAGTATTTGATTTTTACAGCACTTTTACTTGGCTTTGTAGATTTTAGGTTTCATTTATGGTAAACAACCATAACGTGTAAAATCAGTAGCTTTCATCTGTTACCATCACTTCACCTGCTTGATATATTTTTGTGTGTTTATGTGTGTGCATGTGTGCGCGCGCGTATATATATGTGTGTATGCGTGCGTATATATGTGTGTGTGTGTGTGTTTGTGTGGATACATATACACACACATATATATGTATATATATGTACATACATAATATACATATAAAATAAATTACATATATACATTATATATTATATAAGGAATAACTTCTTTTTTAGGCATGTGCTAGACAATTTTATCTTTTTATCAAAGTTTTTCTCACATTTTCGAATGTGTACCTGGCAATTTGCTTGGAACAGTAAAGTTACTAAATCCATCAACGTTTCTAGGCCTTAGCCACATCATGAGGATAAAGTAATTTTGGCGTGCATTAGAAGCCCTAGAATATCTCTGAGATAAAAAAATCATTACGCACGCAGACGATAAAAGTTAAGACTTACTCCAAGGTGAATGTAATAAAAATAGATATTTACACAACAATAAACAAATACTCAACACGAAACTAATACAAGTTCTGCATGATTTAAAAAAAAAATAATTACATCAAAATATGTAAAAGTGATAGAAATAATATATTTGTGGTCATGGATAAAGTGGAATATATTGCAAAAGTTAATTTATTCAATGACAAAAACTCATTCACAAGGTTTCAGAAAGATAATACTTCCTAATTAAATATTAAACTGAATAAACTAATTACAGCGATAAACGCACAAATTGGAGCCGCTTATTTCTCCCTGCATTGAAGAAGAATTCATCCCCATCAGATATCTATGAAACAGAAAAAGACAAAAAAACTAACGGACTAACCATAAGATATTACAGGAAGAAGTAGACTGCGAGAAATACATCAGATATCATACATATGGAATGTACAAAAGACAGGCATAAAATGATAATATATTAACATAATGTCATGTGAGTATTGCATAGACGAATATAAGAAAAAAAACTTACAGACAAAACATAAAGTACATTAAAACAACCGATAACTTAAAAGTAATAATTCAAAACTATTATCTACAGCAAATTGCAAACAAGTTAAGTGAGTTAAAATTTACCAATGTCGTATAAAAAACAATTGCAAAATTGAAAGTTCTTCATGGTTCCATTGCCTATACATATACGACGACCTTACGCCCCTCATCAAAGAGCAACTGCAATGCAGCCGATACCATTTGCAGTGAACTACACCAAATAGGATTAAATAAATCGGAAAAAAATCAAGGACAATAGCTCCATGCATTAGAGAATTCATCAAATTTGTCTGTGAGAATCTTTGGTTTCTGAGTTGCATAAAGTCTCACAGTGATTCCTTAATTTTAGATTATTTAGAAAATGTTCCAGAAGGCGAGTTATTGTATGTACGCGAGCGAATGCTATTACATATTGCTGGTCACAATGAAATTTTCATCGTTTTAGTCTTCGAATGACGTCACCCCGCTGGCTAGGCGAGCAGGCCAACATTTCCTCCTGATCGAACGCGGGGCTGGAGCAATGTGAAAGGAAGTTTTTTGCTCAAGAACTCAACGCGCTGCCCGGTCTGGGAATAGAACACAGTGCGACAGACTAACCACTGAGCCACGTGCTTTCACAATTATATGTAATCTTGATTTAAAGGGATTAAGCTATTCGTTGCCAATTTGAATCCAAACTGGAAAAATTTCCCCTCAAGTCTGAATATTGAATATTCCGTGAAATTGGCACTGAAACATTTTAAATTATACCCCACCATCTATCATCACTAACCTATAGCGCTAGGTCTTTCTATTAAAAAAAAATTTAGATTTAAATTGAAATGTACATTTCAATTTATTAAATTCATGTTACGCCAATTAAAATATTACAATCGAATTTTTTAATTCATGCTATCGATCTCGTTATTTTCGTTTGACTATTTGTAATTACACTCGCTAAAATTTGCTAGACCTATGTATATAGATCCACGCAGATCTCAATAAGATTATGCTTCACTATTGAAATACAAAAAGAAAACTCGTGTGTAATTGTCTACATGCTTGTAAAAATTATCTAATTTCCCCCGCGGTCTGAAAAATAAAAATTTCTGTGATATTATTCCTTCATTTAAACTATCTTCTGTTCTCTTTCACATTGGCTGAACATCAGGGGTAGATCTTCTTTCTCCAACTGAAGAAGGACAAGTTACAAAGTTCGGCACTAACAAATTAATGTATCTAAATACATGCTCTCAGTACACTTAATCTCACTCTTTATTATTACCTCAATTATACTGACCTTAAGTTTCCGTAACCCGTAACATCGTAATACTGTTCCATTGCTTGAAAATTCATATAAAATTACATCCTCAGCATGAAAAACCAATTTTCTGTGAAATTAATTCTTAAACATTGATGTTATCTTTCATTTTCTATGAGATTCGCAAACAACTGCCGCTAAGTTTTTTGTTTTCTTTCTCCAATTGAAAGGCAGTTTCAAATTCATTGAAATTTGAATATATATTATATCCTACATTAATTATGCAAATTCACTCCATTCACCTATTTGCTTTATTTCTCATAGATATTATGAAAATTATTCTGGTTAAAAATATTTCTGACAATTACTATTAACTATTATGTTTGCGTTTCCAGCATATGTGCAAATTTCGTTTCGTTGAGAATGTCTTGCAAGCGCCATTCTGCAGAATTCTACCGAAATCTGTTATTTAAATTCACGTTCTTGTTTAACTGGGATTTTTTTCCATTTGCTTACCTTCTCATAAACATGTCCTTCATGCTGACTACAAATTTAGGTGACTCTTTTTTTCATCTACATTGTCTCATCAAAGTAAGCCTGGACAGGCCATACTTTATTGATAAGTTCCAATTAGACTAGAAACCTGACTGTATTTGTTACTTTGACTGTATGTCTGTCTTCGAATACCCTTCTGATTTTACTACTACTTCCACAATTATACAAAAATGAGCTTGGTTCATCGTTAGACTTAAGTAAATTATTCTAAGAACAAAGATATGAAATGG
>NW_021834492.1:22500-25000 GCF_006345805.1 Octopus sinensis
CTAGCATAATGGATGTCCACTATAATTTTTCTGAAACTTCAGATTTTTGAATATGCTAGACCGTTGGTTTTAAATTGATATTAATCAAATTAATATTCAATTTTCACTCTTATTATTTTAAATAAATATATATATATGTATATATATATTCGTGCGTGTGTGTGTGTATGTGTGTGTGTGTGTGTGTGTGTGTGCGTGTGTGTGCGTGTGTGTGTGTGCACGCATGTATGATGGTGCAGAGATATGCCTTAGAAAAGAAATAAAAGAAGCCAACATATGTTTATATAGGGATGATGGTCTGGGAGTGGTACACAATAAAATTGGACACGATATGGATAGGATAAGGAAAAAATTATGCAAAATATTTAACCAATTAGTCTAAGAACCACAATTAGTACAAATCTTAAAGAAGTCAACTTCCTAGATATGAATATGAATCTTAGCACAGGCAAATTCCACAATAAACCAAATGAAGAAACTCAGTGCATACACATAGGCTCCAACTACCCACCAGTAGTCATTAAATAACTAAATAGCAACATTTGTAGGCGTGTCTCCAATTTATCCGCCGATAAAGACACTTTTGAAAAAAACACCTCATACTATAATGCTGCATTAGAAAGTTCCAACTTCAAGAATAGCATAAACTACATTGAGCCAATTTCAGATAAACTAAAAAGAAGTAGACAAAGGAAGATGTTACAGTTTAACCCACCTCATAGCGTGAATGTAGAAACTAGCATAGCTAGGAAAACTAATAGACAATCACTTCCTACATTTACACAAATACCACAAGATCTTCAACTGTAACACAGTTAAAGTTAGTTATAATTGCCTCCCCAATATAGGGTCAGTAATACTCAATCACAATAAAAATAAACACACCAGAAACACCCCCGAAAGACAATGTAGCTGTAGATCTTCAAACCACTATCCTCTAAACAATAACTGTCTCGAAAACGAACTTATATACATGGCCAAAATCATAGATCCCAACGAGCAGTTCATTCAAGGAAAGGTACACACAACACCTGGTGTCATGCAGAGAAAAAAACAACAAAAAAACCCGTAACATCTCTGTCCAATATGATATGGGCATTTAAAAAAAGTAAAGTCAGTAACACTCAGATAAAATGGAACAGCATTGCTAAAACTAGAATACAGAGGACGAGGTACCAAATGTGAGCACTGCATCACTGAAGTAAATATTACACAGTCAATAGATAACATCCTAAGTATTAGAGATGAAGTCTTCTCAATCTCCATACGCAAACAATATTTCACACTTAGACACTTTTAAGGAACCATCACCTGCGTCGCTAATCTCACCAAGATAGCCTCTTTCCTGAACGCGAAATCAGAATATACACAACACACAGGAGAAATATTCCACATGGCGAACTACCTCAGCACACAAGCATACGAAAATCACAGACATCCAGAATACAATATAAGATAATGCAAAAAAAATTTACCATCCAACATGACTGTTTTCCCAAGGGAAATAACCACTCAAAAGATGTCATCCAGGAGCAGTGCCTCTTAATTTATTCTTTTCTTTACGAGAATCTCCTCGAATGACACTTTGTGCTTTTATCTAAAATGGAGACGAACACCATTTCTTCACGTGATCGACTTGAAGAATTAAGTTATTAAGATATTTTTCTTAATATGAAACCAATGGTAGTCTTAATACACTAATATAGAAATTCTGTCCATCAATGCAGTGTTTTCTTTTTTTCATTCGATCTAACACACACACACACACACACACACATGTATTATGTGTGCGTGAATGTGTGTGTATATATAAACATATGTGCATGTGCACAGTTCTTTTTTTTGTTAAAGCTGCAAACCCCGTAGGATTTGTTACATGATTCCTGAAGAAATGAGTCCTGTATCCCAGAATCTGTTGCCTCTGTAGACATTCCACTTGGTCTTCCAACATTTTCATGAAACTATTCAAAGCAACCATTTCTATTCGATCGCTTCAATTGTTATTAGAGCTAATAGCTCAAAGTGCAAAATATTTAAATTGTATATTCTTAATTTTATTCTTGAATTCATTTCAAATACTTAAAGTTTTAACCTTTATCTTTGACCGAATTTGATATTTGATCGATACATCCTTTTTGTTTTCTTCAAACATTTTCTTGCTATTCTTACTTTTTCATTTATGAATATTTCTGAGTTTGGTTCAAATGTAGAATTTTAAAGTAAATATTTTGTCTGAACCCTACTTCGGAAGAGAATGGCTGAGTATGAACGGCATTTAAAAAGCATTTCAATTATCATATCTGTTCCATGTGTTTTGTTTTGTTCTTAGAGTAGTACTCTATATTTTGCGTTTCTTTTGTTCACCAAGCTTTAGGTACTAGATTCCATACTTTCTAAAAGTATTCTCTCTGAATTAATGGCTCACTATCCTCACGAAATATTTGTATACCCATTTGCTTAATGCTACAGAAACCAAGATTAAGATATCTGCCTTTTAGTT